>NC_056726.1:987014229-987289229 GCF_019279795.1 Protopterus annectens | reverse complement strand
GTGATTCAAACATTTAAGCGTTCAAATATATAAAATAGACCCATGCTCAGCAGTGCTTAAACATAACTGAGAGCTACATAGAAATGTATAGCTCTAATCACTATATTCTTGGTAGCTGAATGGTTAGAGTCATGGCTTCACATGCAGTAGGTGCATGGTTTGAATACAGGTCATTCAGCTTTTTACATGCGATAGGGAAATGTTAAAAACATTTTTTTATCATGTATACATTGACATTTGTTAACCGGGTTTAGCCCAGTTGGATCAGAAGCCCATTGTCATTGGAGACCCAAGGATAAAAGCCCCAGTTACTCAAAAGTGTCCAATACATTAAAGTTGCACTCCAGGATAACGTAGTGAAATGCATATGTTTAGGAGATATAAAGTAAAATAGATACACATAATAATAAAGTATCATTAATGAACAATTTGTTTCTATAATTTGTCAACCATGACCCTGGACTCCAAAATGCCCCAGCACTGCACCCAGAAGAGCGCACCCTCTCCAACTCCGGTCATAGCTCATACAGTGATCAAACTGCAGCAGGTTCTGACTGTGTTCCCACCTACTGCACTTAAAAAAGGCTGTTTTCCCACCCTATGCCGCCATTGGCCATTTTTAAAAATGCTCAGCCTCGCTTACCACCAGATAGGGAATGCTTAGCAATGCTTAGCAGTGTGCAAACCCACTTAGTTGAGCTGAGGATTGCTTAAATTGGGATTGTTTAGAAGTGGCCAAACCCGCTAAGCGAGCTGCGCTTTGCTAAGTACTGCTAAAATAGGTCCTGTTTAAGCATTGCTTTTCTTGGTTTAGCAAAGCTTATCTACGGGCAAACCAGAGTTTTTTAAAAATAAAAGGCTCCTTGTGAAAGACAATGGCGACCATCTGCTGCAGGGCCAGTACCAGAGCTGTGAATACAAATCAGAGGCCTTGGAACGACTGGCATGTGACCTCACCACTGAACTGGAATTCACCTGCACTGGTAAGCAGGTGAATCATCATTATGATGTCCTGAAATGTAAGAAGGAGGGGGGTCTCTTGGCCCAATGGATCCAAGACACTTGGGACCGCAATGGCGCACAAGTTTTTTAGTATAGGAGCCATTGATTTACCAAATTCTAGTGTGGATATCTGATAGACATGTACACATAATGGTATATTTCCCCCCACAGCTGCAGAGGAGAGGGCTCGCAACCTGGAGATTCGTGCAGGGCACCTGGCCAGGATGCACAGAGAGTATGATGAGTACAGATATATCCTGCAACATATAATGATCTAATTAAGAAAGAGTACAGTAGTAATGGCCAGTAGGTATATTTTGTCATGAGTGTACTGTAATGAATGTGTTCATAGACATGGACTGATATAAGTGAGTATTGTCAGGTACAGTTCAATACAGATGAAAGCATGAAACATGCTAACATTATGGAAAGAAAGTTAATACAGCATTACTAATGTTTGGGAATAGCAAGTGTATACTGTATTAATAATACATGATCTGGTAATAAAGTACACTGGCACTGAAAATGTGAAGGGACTAAATTAACTGCATTCCTAATCTACAGGAAATACAGTACAACTGCAGTCAGAATTGTGAAGAAATAAAGGTAGTACTGCATAGATTGTGGAATAACAGCTGTCTCCAATGACTGCATTATTTAAAGTGTAAAACAATAAAGATTGTCAAATGTATACCAATCACTGTGTCATATCACCCTTAATATATCTGTGTTCTTCCAATTGTTGTGTGTATTCTGTGCTGTTGTTCAAGAAATCGAATACTACAGGTGTTGTGAAGTAAACACAGGTATAACACCATGAAGTGACCAAAGGCTGGCTGATAAAGAACTGCTATGTTAAAGTGTAGATGTGGAGCTGTACTATAAGATAGAATGCAATTTGAAATATGTTCTGCACTAAGATCTGAACCTTGAATGTAATGTGTAATGTATTATAGTGTGTTCCCTGCGGCATTGTCTTGTGTTAACCATTGTATTTCAGCTATATGCATCTCTGAATGTAGGTACGTGGATGCAGGCAAGTATGAAACTCTAATAGCTGTAGACTGCAAATATACCATCTGCAAATGTATATGGATCAGGTAGGCAACCCAGCACCCTGATATGGTCGGTACAGCATTCCCATCCACTAGGGGTTAATTGCGTACAACTGCATTCCAAGTAGTAAGACATAGTTCTCCTACTATCTCTGTCATGCATGAATCTCATGCATGTATGTTCAAATGTCACTGCAGTCTTGTGTGACACTCTACCTATATTACCAGGTCAGACTTTGTTACAAGGTGAGCTTTAGGTACATATTACTCAATCAACCCACGGCAGTGGCCCAGTAGCTCAGTGTAATAAGCAATATATATGTTGTTTATTTTGCCACACACAGACTGGGGTTTGAATCCAGGGACTGTTACTAAGATATATTTATAGTAACAGACAAATAGTACTGACAATTTACAGAAACACTTATGTATTGTTAACAGATATTCTCCCCACAAGACTTACAGGTAAATAAATGTCTGTAGTAGCTGTATGAAGGGTATACTAATGTCTGTGACCGGATGTACTAGTGCATAAACAGCATTGCTCAGCAAGGTGATAAGACTTCATTAAATACAATGACAGGAAGTACAGCACTATTCCAAATTAATAAGACAAATTAAATGGTCTGTTGTTCATATGGCTGTATGCCTGGTGTGTCTGTGAATGTCTGCTGATAGTCTAACCCCATGCCTATGAATGACAGCAGGATAGGTATAAACTCCCTGTAATGTGCACAGTATATGTCTCTCAAGTGTCATACTGTCATGGGTAGTGATCAATGCAAAAACCTTGGACATAGATGTAAACCAAACGGAATTATACCAGTAGCACAACATCAGTGCAGAGTATACTTTGGTAGTCTTATATGTTCCCTTGACATGTAATAATCCTGTTGTTATGTACCTGTAGGTGTTACAGCTTTGCCCATACCATCCCATGTGGATAGCTTGAAAGGTATGTACATGCTACAGAAGCTATAGGGCACTTGTAGGCATAAAGTAAGGGCAGACCTGTAGAGTATAGAATAATACGGTTGTGAAAAATATAGCCTATACAGTTGGTGATGGAATGTCTTTCTCTCCCCCCACCCTTTATCTGCATCACAAATTATTATTCTTATACTATGGGTATGGTTCCATTTTCACATATGTTGCTCTCAAAACCTAAAACCTAATGTTGGGCCTTGTGTTGTATTATTAGTAATATGTTACAATGGTTGTATGCTAACATACCTTGTTGAAATACCAATGTTGCTGGCCTTTTGCTGTAACTGTTACTGGCATGCTGTTACAATAATGACTGTTATTCGATTTATGTCTGTGTTGTGTATGCTATGCAGTTCTACTATTCAGGGTTAATTGGAACACCTATGCATGCTGTTAGAACTTACATTGAAATGTTCTGTTCATGACTAGCCAATACACTTTGGCAAACCTCAACACCATAGCATGACTGGGTAGGCCAGTTCCAGAGGATCCACCTATCCCACATCATCTGGCTGTGGCACGGGGTGCCAGCACATCTGGGACCAAACCTGGAGCTGCCCCCTCTGCTGGACCTGCACTACCCATGGGTGAAACTGCCTCAGGGGAAGGGCCCTGTCTCCCTCTGGGTGCGGGTGTGGAGAGGGACTTGTCACCCAGCAACAGTTTCCAGGCATGGTGGCAGGGTTATCCAGCATGATTTGGTTGATCAACTGTGCTAGATCGAGGGCAAACTGGTACACCTGGAGGGGCAGGCTGGCCCCATCACCCAGCGCCAGCACAGCCACCTTTGGGGTCGTGAAGAAGCAGTGGTGACTGCCCATGGTGGGGAGCTCAGTCCCACTGTTGCCATCTGGGGCACTTGGTCCTCCGATTTCCAAACACCTTCCCCATCCAAGGTGTTTACCTCCTCATGTGTCATACGCCACCCTTGTCTGCTGTCTTGTCTGTCTGCAAAAGCAACCTCTTCTACCCAACTTACCTCCCCAAACATACCTACAAACCTTCACCAACTTCCCACTTTCACCTTAAAAAAATGGGATCTGTCTTGCAAAAAAAATAAAAAATTCACCCCATACATAGCTCTCCATTTTGCCCCACTGTACACTGCCATTAATCATCCCATCAATTAATCAACAAAGTTATGTCGCCCACATCCCTGTAGGATATGAGGCTCCAAATTCCAAATTGTCCACAACATGCACAACTGTTGCTGTACAAGAAATGGAAAGTTATGGTCCTTTCTTACACTCGTTCTGCCATCCCTATCTGCCTTTCATATTGATTTCCCCCTGCTTGCCCTCCTTTCACCACTTTTCTGTCACCCATCTTTCTTTTTTTGGAAATAGCATATGTTTAAGTGGGACTAAGCATCACTGAGCATCATGGAGCATCACGCAAACTTGGACAAACCTGTGCAAACCCACTTAAAACTGCTTAAAACTGCTTTAATCACCTTATCTGATTCTGACACTGTTATGAACATCAGTCAAATAATCACCCCTGCCAAGTTTCAAACCCAGGACCTGCTGAGCTACAGCATAGTGTATTAGCCCTCTAGGCCAACTCTGCTCTGGCAAAGAGCTAGTGTTTCTATAAATATATCATGCATTACAGTGATGTCACATCAGCAAAAAATACACACCTCTGCCAAGTATTAAACCCAGTGTGATGCCCGTGTACTAGCCCAGCAATCAAAGAGCCTCAATCCTCACCACTAACACCAATGACAGGCATACATATAGGGAAAGGATAATAAATACACACACAGTAGAGTACAGTTCCCCTTAAGAGCACACAGAGATCACAGTCAGTCTGGGGCTGGTCGCTCCCTTTCTCTCCAGGTCCCCAATAAGACTCCCCACTGGCACAGCTATAGGGTCCAGATCTCAGCCTAGTGGGCAAGCTAAAACCTCCAGCACCCTCTCTGTCCAACCAGTGCTTCATGTCCCTGCCCAAGTAACTGACACACACACTTTGAGATAAGAGTTTATACAAACACACAGACACTCCTGGGGAAGGCTGGCACAGGTTCTCCAGCTGTGCCCCTTTTACCCAGACTATACGGCAGAAATCACTGCCACCACCCAGCTAATATTTATCAGCTACTTAAAGGCCTTTATGAAGGGTGTCCAATTATTACTGTGCAATATTATTATCCAAATGGTAAGTGTGACTGAACAGTCAAGGCTTATTAGAGTGACTTGTTACAGTAACACTATATACGTGCAATGTACTCTAGAGCTTAATTTAACTCTACATAAAACAGCCACAGTTGAAAGGTTTAAAAATATTTAATAATAAATAATAAAAACATGACAATACATCTTGCTACACCGTGCTAGTCAAGAGTTCAGAGATCACAGAGAAATACTTAAAATAATACTGTAGAAAAGTTCTGACATCATAGAAAAACAAACTAGTCTAATCTTCCTAATTCCTAGCTATTTGTAAGAGAAAACACAGTTCTAAATAACTTACATCTAGAAAAAAGCAGTGCTGGTGCTGTTGGATGTTCACAAGACAAAATGCTCTGACCTCACTGATTCTCTCTCTTTAAATTGATAACACAGAGCTGCTTCACATGACATCATTCTTCACACTTCTCTGGTGTTCCCAGGCTAACAGAAACTACATTTACATTCTTTACACCTGGTCAAAAATCAGAGCAATAAAGGACATTTATACATGCAAATTCTAGCCATTAACTCTGGTCTTAAAACAATAGGCAGGATGCCTCCCTCTAGACATATTAGATCCAAATTTTGACATCAAAGACAGTCATAAAATGTTTATCTTAGCTTTCTTACAGCAGAGTGCACTGCTGTTACATATTTGCAGTTCAACATCCAATGCAGTCCTTTCACATTTAAGAGAACAAGCCTGTGGCTTACATTAATATTTACAAATGAAGGAATTATCTACAAAATTCTATCTGCCTAGGCTGGCAGCCTTCACCTATCTTCACACCCAGGACCATGTCAACTACAGCTTAGTGCATTAACCCACTAGACCACTCAGCTGTAAAGAATAGCTGGTGTTTTTCCAAAGATATACTGATTGCCAGTGACACACTACTACATATAATTGGATAAATGACAGCATACTTGGGCCTGTGATGCAAACACCAAACCAGTACACAGCCAAAGACATGTTGATGGATGCACGGGAGGCTTACTATATCAGGTAGAGCTGACAACTGCACAAACTATTGCAGAATGTCCACAGTTGTGCCACCAACTTATGGCATGGTTGTCATGAAACCTATTCTGTGAGCTGAAGTACTGGCAAGTCAGTGGAGACTGAGATTACAAAATCATGACAGACAGGTCAGTGTCACACGTCATACCCATCCAAATGCACATGTTCATGTCAGCCCTGTGTAACACACTGTATGCATGCACATATGTCTTGCAAATACACCTGCAAAAATAATGACTCAGTAGCTCTATCTGTTACACTCCTAGCATGTGCAACATTTGGAGATCCACAGTCCTTCCCCACAGTCCAGTCTGTTGGACGACAACTACATGCTTGTCAATACATTATAGAAATAACTGAGCCCTGCAATGTCCAGCAGAAATGGTTGCTGCTACGACAGTCACTGCCAGCCACAGTAGCACATCAAAGGCCTGGAGGTTGGGACACCTGTCACAAATATGAATATGTGTCTTAAATATTGCCTACCACTCTCTGGATGGCACTATTACTTTCTTCATGGATTCATAGATTAGTACTAGGCTAACTGCCCTTGCGAGCCATTTTAAGCCTAGCCAATTATCCCTTGTGAGACTCAAACCCTGTACCTTGTGTTTGTAAGGCAAACACTGTAACCATTAGGCCATCCTCCCACCTTAACATATGTACCAGAGGCACATGCCTCACCAAGACTGTTATGGATATCCTCACTCTGGCCATACTGTGACAAAAGAGCTGACACTGCTCCCTCACTAACATATACAGCTTGCTGTCCCCCAATGTCTTCACAATCCCCAATATGACTCCTGCCAAGAATGCAGCAGCCTTGGCCTGCTACACATGCAGCAGTATGTTCAGCTACCTGCTACAGACCTACCATACCTCCCAGACACCTAGATCAGGGCATCCACACACCACCCCTACATAAAGTATAATAAAACTGGACAATTTTGCAATCCAGTAGCAATGTCATAGATATTGTAGGGGTACAACCAAGCTTTACTTATAAGAGAGAGAAAATTTTGAAACAGATGTTATGCTACAAGAATGTGGCTAAGAGAACTAATCTTAACATTAGGGAAAAAAGTACTATACCTTGTCATAACTGTGTTTTCTGCAAGTAAATTAACACTGATTTAATTTTCATACATCCTATTACAAAGGCTGAGTTTGTTTTTAGGACTTATACTACATGTTTCACAGATAATGTTATATATTTTGCTAACTGTGAAGCCTGTGATAATTTCCATATAGGGAAAACTAACCCAAAATCTTAAAGAGCGTATTAGTTCACATCTTTCTGATATATGTAGATGTGTTAATGAAAATGCCCTATATAAGCATATTGCTATTAAAGGTACTAATCATAAATTTAAGTTTAGGGTATTGCAAAAGATTTTCCCTGATGGCAAAGGATGTAATTTAGTTGAGCAAACAGAACTAATCGAATATAAATGGATAAATTACTTTAGGGCTGATGTTCCACCAGGACTGAATGCACAACATAACATAAAACCTGTTTTGAAAGTTAAACATAATTATATTTAGTATTTTAGTGTGTATATATATATATATTCGCTTAGTTGAATACACCTTTAAATGTTTGCTTATTTAATTAATTGATTGTTAGCTACCCCTGTATCATTAGCTAGCTGATGCAGAGGATTATATTTAATATTTTTATGGCATTTTATTGTTGTTAAGCATTGAAAAAGAGTATACCTCAAAAGCTTTGCATGTGACTTTGCCTACAAATACATTGTGCTGTGGTGAATCGATGTGTTTCCAGATTTTTTGGCAGCTTGGATTTTTATCTTGGACACTTTAGCTTTCTTGAACTTTTGTTTTTTGGTTGTCAAATCCAGATATATCTTATATGTGCCACATACAGATAGATGAGGGTAATCATGTCTGATGGGGGTGGGGAGAGACAGTTAAAGTGGACATAGCTGTCTGTATGTACAGGCATATATGGACATCACAGTTCTATAGTCAGATGTGGGTTCAGAGATGGACTAAAATTAGCTAAGTGTAGGAGCATGCCCAATATGACCATCAATACTAACATCGCGACTCCAGGCCAGACCTACCTGTACTTCGGTCCAGGATTTTGTGTGCTGCAGCCATTTGGCTGATGAACCTGTTAAAACTTTCCAGCACCTCACTGATATACTGGCTGAGGGATCTCCTGGCTATATGCTATCCTTATTAACTGAGTCGTATGTAGGGTGGGTACAGAGTGTATTGTACTGAGCAGAGTTTTGCATAATATTTGTGATACAGTTTAAATAGCACTGTGATTTCCTGGTATGCCAGTGGGAGAGCAATATAGATTAATTTGAGGAACCGCTGACAGACATTTGGCTTCTGACTCCATACACTGCAGGGAACCCATACTACTGCACAAATTGTTCTGGTCTGCACATTCTACATTTGTCTGGCCAGTGGTTCCTCCTTCCCCTTATATGTGGACCTTTGTCCTGTTCTGCTCCAGTTCCAGGCTTTGTCCACAGTTGCTGTTCTATGTAGTTGTAGTTATGGTGTGACTGGGGTAGACGTTATAACACCACACACAGGGTTATAGACTTCACACCTCTGACTGTACCTGTTTTGCAAGTTATTTAGCATTGTGCTCCATACATCTGATTTGGTCCTAAAATGGTTTGTGTTGCACTGTTATTATAAAGCTACATGTTGGCCATACTTCTCAAACTCTTACAGCCAGACATCTGGACAGGGCCATATATAACAGTAGGACACAGGTCCAACATGGGGACAGGATCTTAATATTGCTCTTAGAAATGTAGACAGTTGGTAGAATGGTTTTGTATTAGCTTGCATTTTCTTATGTGTATGAAGTCTCCACCTCAACTGTCTGTCATTATGTTTTCACATCAACCTTTATTGGTTTGCCAATAGTTTTACAGAGAAATGCAATGTTATGACAAACAGAACAGATATATGAGGCATATGTGTGGACATTCTGTGAAACCCTGTCATTCGTGTGGTATGGATGGTGCCCACTGACTTGTCAGTACTGACACAGTTATGTGACAGCTTTTATATCCTGGTGCTATACTGACTTGTCACATTCTGCTGTTCTACTAGCCACCATCTTGGTTACTCAGAGCTGTCTACTGTCCATATCTGCAGCCCCCTATCCATCTTTCTAGCAGTAACAAATACTGACATCAGGACAGTCTGTAGAACTTATACCATAGGTGTAGCTCACATACAAAACAGTAGGTACTGCCAGTCTCAAACCATGGACCCTATCAACCACAGTAATGTACTTAGCCCACCAAGCCATGACAGCCACCAGTTAGTGCAGTCTACTTCCTGCACTATTAACCACACACATACACAGCACATTGACCCCTGCATATTGTGGAAATGGAACATGTTAACAAGTTGATTGGGACAGCCCTAGGAATGTGTGGTCTGCTGCTATTACCTTACAAACATAAATGTTACTGCAGTTGTATGGGAACACAGGTGTGTTGGGGCTAGGGGACCATACTTCTCAACTGTACAGATTTTCACAGAATGTCCAGATGTTTGCCTCATATTTTTGGTCCATTTTTCATAAAATTGTGGATTTCTGGCAAGTTACTGGCAAATCATTAAAGACTGAAGTTAGAATATAATGACAGACACTTGAGCTTCAGACTTCATACCATTCAGAAAATTCATGCTAATGCAAAACCTATTATTCAACTTTTGTTTGTAAGTGCAAAATTTAAAAATTGTCCCTCTTTTTGGGCCTTGACCCACCTTTATTTATGGCTTTGTCCAGATTTCTTGCTCTAAGAGGTTGAGAGGTATGTAGGGGACTCCAACATTTTCATCCATGCATCTGTCCTATGACACCACTGTTTGTAATTCCCTCACATAGTGGAGGGGGTTTCGCTGGCTTGGGGTCTACTGCATATTCTCGGGCAGCCAGTATTTGGCAGAGAGTTCCTGTTGTCCCACACAGCTGTCAGTTGTCTGCTGCTATCCCAGTAGCCCACTCCATTCCCTTGCATACATGCAGCAATACCATACATATGCCATCACAGTCTACTACCCCATTCATTTGTTGTTAAGAAGAGTGACTTACCTTGTGCCTGCAGCAGTTGAGAGAACAGTGCTTCAGTGCTGACTCTGTTAGATTTATGTAGTACACAGCCTATACATGGTAATGTATAGGTAGTGTAGTGTGGCTGACATCCTTTTTACTATGTATGTGAGTTGGAGTGAGGTGTCAGTCCCTGGGTCCCTAGGTTGTCAGTGCATATGTTATGCTTTGCCTCTTTGCCAAGGCCAAGGCATACTGAGCACCCCTACATCTGCCTACAGGGAGAGGGTCAGAGGGTTCCTCCTCCGAGTCCCTCTGTGCCTGTGGGGACCTTGGCAGTGGTGGGTGGCTATGTGTCCCTTCCCTGTGATGTTCCTGCCGCAGCTGTTTCCACAGGATCATATTGTGTAGCATGGCACATACTATGAACATGTGTGCACATATTGCTGGGAAGTACTGCAGGGCTCCACTGGATATTTCAAGGCAGAGGAACAGTGACTTGAGCAGCCCAAACATACACTCTACGGTGTTCCTAGTTTGTGCATGTGCCTCTTTATGGCATTCTTCAGTTGATGTGTGCGCATTTCCACTGGGTGTCATCATCCTCAGTTCCAGTGCATAGCCAGCATCCCCCACTAGATGGCCATACAGGATGTCCTCCCTGAAAAATGTCTGGTACAGCTCTGATGCATGCCAGATGTGGGAGTCATAATAACTGCCAGGGCTGCCAGCACACACATTCATGATAATCCCCTGGGCATTGCACACGACCTGGCAGCTGATGGAGTGATACCCCTTATGGTTGACGTAGACTCTACCCTCCTCACCAGGTGGTGCTTTGATGTGCACATGTATGCATTCTATGGCACCCAGTACCTCTGGGTAGTGTTCTACATGGTGGAAGAGATGCATATTGGTGGTCCTCTCCTCAGGGGTGCAGGGTAAATAAATGCTCTCACTGGCATATGTTAGCATGACATCCAGGAACTGGTGGAATATCCTGGATGCTGATGCCTGTGAGACCCCCATAATGTCCCTAGTAGGTCTTTGAAAAGTACCTCTAGCTAGTATTCTTAAGGCTACACATACCTTTGCTTCTATTGGGATGGGTTCCCCTCTGTTGGATCTGGATCTGAGGTGACAGTGGCAATGCTCGGTGAGTTGCTGTAGTATGTCCCTGTCCATCCTTTAGTGCTCTACTATCTTCAGCTCATGTAGCTCCTGAAAGGTTACCCTGGGCCTGAACATTCTTCTCCTTCTCAGTCAGGGCCTATTGTCAGCAGCAGCATCAGCACTGACCTCAGCCTCTTGTGCATACAGATGTAGCAGTGCAGCAGCAACCCCTATCATTCTGTCAGTTAAAATTCCCAAGTGTGTACTCCAATGGTGCAGAGTATGTGGAAAATCAGGTTTAAGTGTGTATGCATACTTTATACTGATGTGATGCAGATGCAGCCTGTGTGATTGGCTGACTATGATGCATTCCACCTGTCAGGTATATCATTGAGGGGTTTGAATGAGCCAGTGTCAGTGGAGCAAGGCTTATCAGTCATTTATACTTGACTAGCTTTACAGGGCTACTTCCTTTTATTTTTGTGTTTTTGTTTTATTTCTTCCAATGCTAAATTGCTAGTGTAAACAATCCTCAGCAGTTTGGTCCCACCTCTACACATGGGCATGCTTTTTTCTTTAACCAGCTAAAACATGTGCCACTGGGCTAAGCAGAGCTTAGCAGCCTCAGACATGTTCTCCTGCTTAGCTGTGCTTAGCTGAGTACAAATAGGTGTCACTAATCTCCAATCCACTTAAACATGGCATGACACACTCTCTTTTGATGTCAGCTATCTGTTCTGCCTACACTAACATGGTTCTAGCCCTACCACAGTTTGTACCTACGAACATGATGGCCCTTTTTGCTATTCAATAACCCTGGCTCATTTACATACATCTAATTGCGCATACCCTGGATATTGCGCTACACCAGGGCCTGTCTCCTTAGCAACCACTATAACCTGCCATTGTATGTCTCTGGATGCTGTACACTATAATGCAATAGTTTTGTATATGTCTAAATTAAATTTTTTACACTTTTTTTTTTGCATAACGGCACGTTTGCATGCTTAAATGTGATATGTGTATTAAAAAAAGTATAGTTTGTCATAATTTGCATTGATTTTTTAGATCACTGACCATAGCTTTGGCCATTTGCATGCTTCCTTTTACAGCTCCTGTTTAAAATGTACACTCCTGTACACGGTTTGTAACCACATTCTTATACTGACACGGTTGTCTTTCTGCTTGTTGAATCACAAATCAAACTCATTCGCATGGTTTTTCCCAGCTTATGAGGTGACTTGCATTCTGTGGACACCTCTGTATCCGCACACTCATGCACGCCCTTCAGCCCTGTTTCCTGGATCTCTTGGCAGCCATGTTCTGTCTTCGGGCCATAACACTATTCCTACATGGAGAATCACTCCATGTAGGCTTTATTGAATTCCACCCATTATCTCAGACCTCATTAATATGAATATTGAAATATGGAATATCTTCAGTTCTAAAAATAAAAATATTACCAGTGGACTGTCTCCTGTTTGGCATTTTTTTCAGACCTTAAGGCCAATTCTCCTGACCTATGGTGACTATAAAGTGGGTGTTATTATCCAAGCTTACACTGACTCACAAATTGCTCCCACATGGGTTAGACCATGTTAACAACTAGTGCAAGGACAATGCTTTCAAATTAAATGTGGGTAAACATAACATTTTCACATTGCATATAGGTGACACATCCTGCCAATCAGATACTGTCATCAGAAATCTGTTGATAATGCCTTATCATTTGACCATTATCTCTCCGCAGTCGTTTAGAAAGTCTGCTATGTCTGCTATCTGGGTCATCTAATTTCCAAAGGTAGATCCAAAGAACTTTAATTCCCCTTATCTCATCAGACCCACGATTGAATATAATGCACCTTTTTGGCATGCATTTGAATAAATATATCACTCAAAATGGCACCGAACGGAAAAGATTAGTGGCCTGAAAAAGGATTCAAGTATTTAGGCAGTGAGACATTTTTCCTGTGGTGCATTTGGTTGGAGACACATGGCTGAAGTTCCAGTGAGCTGCAGAGAAATATGGCTGTTGTGAATTCCCTGTGGGCAAAGAAAAGCTCACACTGGCATGTCCACAGCTTTAATAACTAAGTGCATGGAGGCAAAAGAAGTACGGAGTGTTGTTCTCAGTGTACAGGACATGCTTATGTAACAAATGCACAAGCGTGCTACATGAAGGAAATCTTGCATGCTAATCTAGTCGCATTTATACCCCAGAATGCGTTTTAAGTAATGTTCCCTAGAAACTGCGAAGGTGGTAGTGCTCCACACACACACCAAATATAAAGGCACTGACCACTGTGCACTGTATTTTCACTACCGTTGACATGCCAACTGGCCAGCCTGCTGCTGATGCCGGTCATACTGTCTGCTGTTTCATGTTGCCTTGTGGACGATGAACATTATTTTTTCCCCTGTGCATTTGGTTATTGAAGTGGTGGACATGGCACCAAATTCTTCGCTTCACCCACAGGGAATTCACAACAGCCATATTGCTCTTCAGCTGAATATCACTTCAGCCATGTGTCCCCAACCAAATGTACCACAGGGAAATGTGTCACTGCCTAGCTGCCTGAACCTGAGCTCTTTGACTATTTCATACAGTGAATTTTTGTTTATGAAATCAAGGAATTCTTCAACATAACCTGCATTTGAGGTATGGATCTCCTAGTTTAGTGATGGGTAGTTAAAGTCTCCAAGGATAATAGAATTTTTGTGTAAATATAGTTCATCCAAAATATTTAACAAATGGATATACTTTTTGAGAATCACTACTGGGGTCCTGTAACATGCTTCAATCTATTTATTTAGGCTGAATTGAATATCATTGTTTGGTCTATGAGTCCCTGGGAATCTCTCTTGAGGTAAAGTGGTCTTTAACAAATATGGATATTCTTCCACAGTTCTCATCATTGCCAAAGGTGTGGTAGACAAAAAATCCTGGTACATAGGGGGTGCTTTCTATACTTTTAAACCAGGTTTAAGGTCTAATATACACACATGCATGTGCTCCAAATGCAGGAGGGCTCCTTGCATTGATCAGTACAATGTTGATATTGTCCATGCGTTGTTTGTTTGTTATGCTTTTTAGGCTAAAAGACCAAGTAGATGGATGCTGTCTAAAAAAGGCACCATGGAGGCTGCAGGGTCTTTGTCCAGTAAGGGGAATCCCTGAAATGAGAGGTGCGAGATGTCCTTGGCAAAGCAAGAAGCACTGTGCAGCACTTCACCCCATGCCACCACCTTCTGGATCCCCCTGCAATGATATCAGTTACTTAGCCAATTGTTGAAATCATGTGCTCTTTTCCTTGTACCTCAGCATCATTCTTGGTGAAGGTAGAATTCTGCTCAATGCCAGAGTCCTTCCTGCATTTGTAGCAATGGAGAACTTGCAGATGTCACTCTACATTTCATTTACAGCTTTGCACTGTGCATCATTTACAACCACACGGACCACCATTGTGTTGTAGTCATACTTGTTCATTTAAGGGTCTTGAGGGCCTTGACGTATCAGAGATTTTGGCACCTGAAAGACAACTCATTATCTTCTTGTTTTTGTCTAGACTTGTGGGGGTAAAGTCTGTGATTGTTAGTATGAAGTCACTAATCCCCGATACGTTATTGTTAGTGAATGGCTTAAACATACTTGTTTCGGGACAAGTTATTTCCTGGTTTTTCTTGGTTGTAGATTTAGCCAGATGTGTTGTGCTTTATAATTTCTGCTGAGATGTGGCCTTGTTTGATCTTGGAGGCGTAGGCAATGACTTTTTTAACATCTCTGCATATGACAGTTTTCCATATTTTAGTGTGGAGTGCTGCTTACAATTTATCTTTGTGGGAGCAATGCCTTCATACTATCTAGATACATCCTTCACTGGTAGTTTGTAATGTGGTAAGTAGTAGGGCATTGTCTGTGAGCATCAGTCAGTTTATCAAGTGTAAATAGGCTGGCAAAAGATAGACAGTTTGGCTGACCTTCCATTTAGTGCGAATGTTGAAATCAGGGGACATAAGACTTATCTGAAGAGATTTACCTGTATGCTTGTAGTGTAATAGTAAACTATTGGAGGTGACCTACTAAGATGGAAGCGGCCTACAGTAGCATAACTTGGTTCTAAATAAAGAGGTAATAGATTTAACACAGCCTGCTAATGGATATGACTCTGCTAGGCTTGCTGGAGTAAAACTTCATTTGGACTGCCTGTGTCCACTGAGTGCAGGTTTGTGTGGCATTGCAAAAAGAGCATCTCAGTACAATATACATGAACTGAAAATTTAGATAAACCAATGAAAAAATAATGTTTAAATAGCTTTTGTCTCCAGCCAATAATGCTAGCTTTCTGGGAACTGTAGCAGCTTATCCTGTCTCACAAAAAGAAAGAAAATGCTACCTCTGTGACTGCCTATGCATTTGGCTAAAACTTTGCTGTGTTATAAAAACTAAAAATGGAGGGAAGCCAGCCGATAAAGCAAAGCGAAACAATACAGTGATAAATTAATTCAATCAGGTGACTGTTCAACATAACGCTTCACTTAACAGCAAAGGAAACAAAATGACATGCATGAATGCTATTAAAAAGGCAGAAACCATTAAAATGGAGGGTAACAAGCATATTTAGTACAGGAAAGTATTGCAACCATTAACGAATTTAGTCAGTTGACTGTACAAACACAAAACTTCAATTTTAGCAAGGAAAACAAAATACAATGAGCAAAATTTGTTTAAATACTGTTAACATCTGCAGAAATTAACAGACGGCAATGAATGCAAAAGAATAAAAGTACTTACCTGACTTTTGGCTTTAAAATGAGGACAAAATGCCACTTTAAGCTTTTCTGGGGGTTCATATGACTTCATCAGGTTTTCATAGACTCGAAATTTATATGGTCGAAAGCATATGATCGAGTTTCTGAAAACTAGAAATTAAGAAAATCAATCTACATTTTTGCAGGTGGGCAAGCCCAAATACCCTCTGAGAATTATAGATACCAACTCCAAGATTGCATTACTGTAGGGAGAAGGGTAAATTCCCCTTTGAAGCAGTTATATGTAGAGTGCAGTACAATGGAGAAATGGGAATTTACCCTTTGCCCCATGGTAGTGCAACCTCTGAGTTGGTATATATAATTTGCATGGAGTGTGGGGTTACAGCCTTCCTCTTGGGGTTCAGAGGGGCATATCCTCCTCCAAAAATGTAGATTTATTTATTTTATTTCCAGTTTTTGGAAACTCACTCATATGATTTTGACCATATGAATTTCGAGTTTCTGGAAACTTGATGAAGTCATAGCAACTTTTCCTCGTATGTATGCAATGTTGTCAGTCTTCCAAGTTCATTTAAATTTGTGAAAGTAACATAAACATTGCACATTCTTATAATTTGTTCAATAGATAAGGCAGGGGAAGTTTGTATGGACTTATTAACTAATACTTCCTTTTTATAGTGACACCTTTATCTTCTCTCACAAAAACTTCTACCACTGAACAATTTTTTTTTTACAAAGGTAATTTGCCCTCCTCTTCCCTTATCCCACATACTTTATTTCTTGTTTTCACCTATAAACCAAATACATTGAATGCCAGCTAGTGTTTGGCCTTCCCAGTCAGTGAAACATGGACACTCTTTTGAAAAATTCAGTGAGATTTATTTTAAAAGTCCAGCTTTAGCAATTCAGTGTTTTGTTTGGGAGGATTACGTGATAACTTCTTGGCTTAATCTTTGGTTTTCTTGCAACTTACCCTCTAGCCAGTAGAATCCCCTTGCTTTCCGTAATTTTCTGAGTTTGTGTCAGCAATATATTTATCTTCAATATTCTACCTGACTGCATATTTATTGTTAAATTCAACACTTGGGGGGGGGATCATATTCTCTTCTGTTCCTAGTCCCTTTTTTAGATTTTAGACACAGCAAATGTATTGTCTGTCATTAACATTTTTCTGTAGTTTCTTGTGCTTCCTATAGATGTCTTTGCGTAATAAGATTCTCAGGTGCATTACTTCTCTCGTGTCCTAAACAAGTGAGTCAATCAATATCTTTAGACCACTAATGTGTAAATTCTTTAAAACATCTTCCTTTGTTTGTCTAAATGTTTCCCTTTCATTACAATACTTGGTAAGGCAGCTGGAAATAAGATAATGCCTTTCCCCCATGTACCACAGATCCTGTGTCCATCATCACATGCCTATTGCTCATTATGTGTACTAAAGCATAAGCCCATCCCTCATTGTGTGTATGCCCCACATGCTCATGCCCCTGTGTGTACTGAACCACTTACCCATTGCATACTGTGTGTACAGTAACACGTCTATCCCTCACTGTGTGTACTTCATCACATGAGTACCCCTCATTGTGTGCCCTGAACCACAAGCTCAGCCCACACTGTGTGTACTGCACTATATCCTCATACCCCACTGTATCTATGGCACCAGATACCCAGACCCTTCTGTGTTTACTGTAACAGATGGGCATCCCCACTACTTGTACTGTGGCACACAACCATCCCCAACTGTGTGTACTGTAGCATTTACCCATTGCCTACTGTGTGTACTGTGCCACATGCCCATCCCCCACAGTGAGCACTGTACTACTTACCCATTGCCTACTGTTTGTATGGTGTCATGTGCTCATCCCCGACTATGTACTGTACCACTTACCCATTGTCTACTGTGTATACTGTGCCACATGCCCATCCCCCACAGTGATCACTGTACTACTTACCATTGCCTACTGTTTTTATGGTGCCATGTGCCCATCTCCGACTGTGTACTGTACCACTTACCCATTGCCTACTGTGTGTACTGTGCCACATGCCCATCCTCCACAGTGAGCACTGTACTACTTACCCATTGCCTACTTTTTGTATGGTGCCATGTGCCCATCCTCCACAGTGAGCACTGTACTACTTACCCATTGCCTACAGTTTGTATGGTGTCATGTGCCCATCCCCAACTGTGTACTGTACCACTTACCCATTGCCTACTGTGTGTAATGTGTCATATTTATCAGAACATTTATTTACTCTAAATTCTAGTTGTTCAGTCACATTTTTTTCCCTACAATGTGCCTGTTAGAAGGAGACTGATGCTCCAGTTTATTCCTAATTTGGACTATATTTCACCTCTGCACAACTTGTCTGCAGTTCTTACTCAGATGTCATGAGTGCAAATGTTTTGAACTACCTGCCTTGTACATCCAATGACATAATCAGCTCTGCATCCAGAACTCTTCCTGCTGCAAAGCACAAGTTAATTTGCAGACTAGTATCGATCAACTTTCCATGACTTAACATCTTACAACTTTTGGGTGGAACACCAAACTGCTCCCTTATGTGTGACTACATGATTATGCCCTGCAACATCCCAAGCATAGATTGGCATCATTGCTCAGCCTGAACACTCTCCATGAAATCAGACCACAACATTTCTGAATCATCTGGTTTTCAGCCTGTAAAATCTGCCAGCTTGTCACTACTTTGTCAGTTACAGTAGACCAGGCATTCAGCACTGCAACCAAATGATTGTTTCTTAAAGACATGATTTTGACAACATTCTATCTGCCAAATATTTGCTCTACACTACCACTACACACAAGAATAGTAAGGGAATTTCACCAGTGTCCTAGCTGAATTTTCTCCAGTCTAAGCAAGACCTTTGGTATTTTATTAGAACAAGTCACAGGCCTACTATTACTACCTAAAAGCTGAAGGGATCATTTAACTGATTGCTAACACTTGTTTGTCTTTTCGGCTTTTCCCGGTTAGGGGTCGACACAGCAGAACTCCGGTCCGCCAGTGATTGGCAGTAGATTTTTATGGTGCCGAGTTGCTAGCCCGACACCCAACCTTCAGCAAAGTCATGCTCACACTGTTTTCTAAAATTTCAGCACACACTTTACATGTATTGATTAGCATGCTTATGGAATATTAACTGCATAACTTGTATTATGCATTTGATTTTGCAACAATTTTTTTTTGTTCTCACTTATCTTTTTTAAGTTTATTGGTAATAAAAGGTCAAAGACATGTATTTTAATAAAAACTGGCAAGCGCATTTAGAAAAAAATATTTGGCAGTATGTATAATATTCTAGGCATTGTGTACATTATTTATTTCTAATTTCATGACATTATTATGTTTAGTTGTACTACACAGGCACTATATGTCATTTATTCCCTAATATCAAGTGATGTATTGTGTGCCCTTCACTTTTGTTGTACTGTTCTTCAGAAGGAAGTTCATTACATATGATGGATGACACCTAGTTTACTAAAAGTCTTTAACAATAATGCTTTGATTACTGTGGCTTCAAGTATTAGAGGGTTTCTAACACTACTAAGAGTTAATGCCCTGGCATGACAAGATTTTTCTTTTGAGTTCCCTATTCAGCATCAACTTTACTGGAAACCACACTTTCCAGCAAGTCCCTGACAGGGTTTATGAGAAATGCTTGCTCTGTTGCAATGACGCCTTCTGGTAAACTATATCAAACATCTCAAAAAAAGCCTCTTCCTGAAGATACTGCAAAAGAAAGATTACAGTTTTGTTAGCTTGCTGTTAAAAAATTCTAATCTAGACTGTTTCAGGAAATTCATGTCTACAGTTGCCAGACAAACTTTGCACATAATATTTTCAGTGTATCTGCTGTTGATATTACCCATACAAGACTTCTGTACAGCACGGTATGTGTCCATTTTGATAGTATCAAATGCACATAAGGAATAAGAAGTTAAGACACTAGCTGCACAATGTTTTATTCAATAAATTGTGCTTTTGCATTGCTCTCTTAATGTAAGAATATTTTATTTCATCTTGCTTTGGGTATATGTTTGTGTTTTATTTCCTCATAGATCTTTACATCTGGTTAAGTGATACCATCAAGACATCAACCTTTTGGATGTTTTTACGTACTTATATTGAATGCTGATGCATTTTGTCTCTGACTTGGTCACATTTATAAAGTTGTGGATACAGTGTTACTTATCTGCAGACTACGGTCTGTATAATAACTGTAAACATGCTTCTGCCAATACAATACAATACATTTCCATAATGAGTACAAAAGCATTCAGCTACTGAGCACACAGTAACAGAACTGTTTGCTGGTCCTGTACTACCTACTGTGAACATTTCCCAATCTGTTCTTCTACAGAGGTCACTGGCCTCAAAGAACATAATGTCTTTATTGCGTACTTGTGTTATAAGGGAGTTGAATACATTAAACTTTCAAGTTTCAATTTCAAATCCAAAGCCTGCCTTTCATATCTTTTAACAAAAAAGAACCACAATAATAAAATCTATAAATGCATAGAAATGTTCACATCTGAAATGCTTTATTTTGGTATTCTTTTTTTATCTTTGCAAATTATGACCAAAATCTTGTTTAATGTTAGATGTATTTATGAATTAAAAGCCACTCAGTGTTTTCTTAAATAAAATGCTTCAGATCTTTGAATTGCTAGAGTTCATTTTCTTTGGTTTTCTTTCTTTTTTCAATTTTTAATGTTTCATCTAAGATTTATGGGATCTAGTAAGTCAGATTATGGTTTTCCTATAAACATTTATCCCTGTCATGATAACATTCCACCGCAGTGAAGTTATGTTACTGTAATGCTTATTATGAGAAACAGTTGTGCATATAATGAGGTGAGCCGTTGAGGGCGCATACATCATGAAAGACTATGTAGAAAGATTTCTGCATTATTAATAATATTAAAACAATTCCGTGCATAGGAAGAAGAAGAAAGTCTGGAGGGTACAGCATGAGATGCTAGCTTAAGTCTGTAATTATGTATTCACCCTTGACCTTTAGCAAATCTTATTCAGAACTGATGTCGGTGAATTAATTTGTGGCTAGGCTTTCAAGCAGACATTATTTTAGTGTTTTACTTTATTCCTTTTTAACTAGTTTCATTTTTCCAAGCACGGGCATCCCAAAAAAGATGAAATTAACAAAACAGTGCAGTCTGGTATTGCAAATATTAAAATACCTAACTTTCGACAATGCACCAATGATTTTAACCATGCAATTGAAACATTACCAGCTACTGCTCACTTCTATTTCTGAAGTTTCAGAGCTGTCATTTGGTAAATTTGGTGAATTGTTGAAATCATGTTTAGACAAGACATCTTTTGTTGGATCTGCAAATATTTTTTTGTTATGGCCTTTACACAAAGTTCTTCAGGTAATATATATTTTATCAAGCTATTGCAAAAAGTACATTAAGCAATCACATCACATTAATATCTTTGATTCTCAGCTAGAGCATCTTCTGCGTGGAGATATGCGTGAATGGGCGTACCTTTGTTGAAGGTTGTGCATCAGGGCTGGTAACTCGGCATGTAACAATCACCTACCAATCATTAGCGGACTGGAGTTCCGCTGTGGCAACCCCTAACTGAGAAAAGCTGAAAGACACAAACAAAATCACATTAATATCTTTACCAAGCAATAAACCAGTTCTAGACACTAGAATTTAATATGTTATACTACTCACAATAAAAAAAAAAACAGAGGTTCTGTAGGTCCCCTGATCTAGAGTCAGGACCCTGCCCATGCCATTGGCCAAGTACATAGACTCCAAGTGTTTCTTATCAAAACTAATTCAAATCAGTCCTTGTCAACTAAGTTTGGACTAAATATTTAGTCTCTTTCTGCTTGAAAATTCCAATAATGGTTTTAAGGACTCATCAAGGTATTAGAAGTATTTTTTTCATACTTTATTAGGTTGTTCAGATGACATTTTTTACATTTTTTTTTCAAAGGACACAATTACTAAAATACTATAAAAAAATCTCATATAAAAAAATGATTGTTGGAGGAAATAACCACCAAACTATATGCCCAAATTAAATATGTCAAACACCACTACAGTTCAGGGGAATTGTTTTCTCTTGCATTTACCTTAAGGTGCACCATTCTCATAGAAAACTTGTCAAATTTTGCTGGATATAAAGAACAGATCCTTACGTGTGTGTGTGTGTGTGTGTGTGTGTGTGTGTGTGTGTGTGTGTAAATGTTTGTATGCTTGCATGTAGTGAAGAGAGCAGGGGGCAATATTGCAACATCAACATTCTTCATCATACAGCTCTCATTCACTTTAATAATATCTGCTTATTTTATTTAGGGTTGTGTGCAATGCGTAGCTTGTGCTGACATTTGGTGAGCATAAGGCAGAGAACTAGTTCTGGATGACACTTCAGTCCACTGCAGGATATGTGTGCATATGGACACACACACACACACACACACACACACACACACACACACACACACACACACACACACACACACACACACACACACACACACATACATACTCTACAGGCATTTTAGTAAACTGTAAGTTTGCCTACAGAATGCCTTTGGGAGGAAAGCAGAACTTACAGCAACCCCATCTGGACAAATGTATAATATATAAAACATACACAGAAGGCATCCCAGCCAGTGGTAGATGAATAGTGAAACATTATGAGCCACCAGTGCAAAGAGTTATGCTTTACATATAATGCCACCCTTGTGAAGTATGTGTCCGCAAAAAGTAAGTCTGCCCTTTGACAGGCTGTCATATATCCCGTTTTTAATACCATATACACACATGTATGGACATGTTTACTCATATTAGGATTTGTGATTCTCTGTCCATCTATATTATAGTTTTGAAAACTTGTTTCTATAGTACAGTTGGACAACAACAGAGCATGGCAGATCTTGTATTAGTTTGCAGACTTTATTTATTTGTATTAATTACACTTTGGTTCTCATTTGTTTTGTTACCAGGTACCACATTTTGCAATGCAGTGTTTCCTCAGGTGTTCTAATCTTGTATGTATCATCTTTTTCTGATACTCTTACCTGAAGAAGAAGACAAGACTAAATTTAATGGGTTTTTTTTTTTGCTGTTTCATGAAATTGTTTTATTGGTTTGCTTGGTTTTCCTTTACATAAGCCACTAATGTGAAATTTACCTGAACACCTATACTTTATTGGGTAACATCCTCTGAATGATGTTCATTTTTCTTTTTAGGATATCTTTGTGGTATAGACATGAATCTATCTTGCAGATATGCGTGTTGTAGGATCATAGGATCATAGGTTAAGTAGTAACATACCTGCCCTTGTAGGCCCTTTTCAGTCTAGCCAATTTTCCTTCAAAGGTGAGAATCAAACCCAGTAATTTGTGTTTGCATCCCACTGTCTCTCACACAACTGTTCATTCATATGTATAGTTATTCCTATGTCATGGCCAAAAGTTTCATTTACTATATTTTGCTGTCTCTTTAGTTATTTAAACTGTTTTATGCATTGTTTGAGAGCAAAAAACTATGTAAGGAAAAAAACATGTATTTACTGAGTGTGGCTTCATAAACATTTAACCTGATATTTTGGTCTGTTCTTCATAAAAAGTGTGTTCTTCTGGCAAATCACTGAGGACTGAAGTCATTAATGACAGGCATTTGAGTTTCAAATGTTGAATCCTTCAGAAAATGTATGCTAATACAATTTCTGTTGTTCAAGCAATTTCTTAGTTTATAAGTACAATAACTGA
Organism: Protopterus annectens; assembly: GCF_019279795.1. Taxonomy (NCBI): domain Eukaryota; kingdom Metazoa; phylum Chordata; order Ceratodontiformes; family Protopteridae; genus Protopterus; species Protopterus annectens. The sequence continues at coordinate 987,265,269 of NC_056726.1, read as the reverse complement.
AATATGTCCCTATTTTGGGGCCTTTGTCCTCCCATTATTTTAGGCTTTGTCCAGATTTCTTGCTCTAAGAGGTTGAGATATATGAGACTTTTGTAAATTTGAAAGTTTTCTGTCAATTTACTCTGGATGTAAACTCATTTATGCAAAATGCAAGATACACATTTTTATTTTGCAAAGCATTTTCTACTTTTTCTGGCATCTGGTTTCTATACTGTAATAATCTGATGCATTTTTTTCTGTATGCTTTATCCTTCTGTGCCTTCCTAATATCTGCCTCTGTCTATGAAATTGCACTCCCCAGCCCTACAATACATCACCAAATCACACCGCATAGTGCAACCAATTAAAACGGAGAGAGCTGACTGGAGGGGACATTATCCAGGCAGCTATGAAAGATTTTATGCTTGTTGCATGTGACAACCATCCGCTTGTCAGTGATGGGGCAGGGAATGCTCTTGTTCGAATGGCCCCACACCAAGGCACCCATATTTCATGTCTAGATGCAACCTTCCCCCACATTGGAGAACTACTCCTCATCCATATTCCTCTATTTGTTTCATCTAGTAACATTCAATGAGGACATTTCTGCTGAGCCCTAATCCCACCTCTAGCTGATTAACATGCAAACCTGCATCACTGTGGGGACATGCACATCTCCCTCTTATGCATCCATGCTGCCACAAATGCATAATAATAAATTATACCATTACTGGGTTGATAATGCCAGGCCCTCATCCCCAGTCCTGGCTGATTTTGGTGCTCTTCCATCCTCTCCTTGCATGGTGGTGATGTGTCATTTCTGCTGGGATGTTTATAGGTTCATGGGTAAGTACTAGGATAGCTTTCTATGTGGGCCATTTTAAGCCTAGACAATTTTCCTTTTGTAGGTGAGAATCAAACCTTGTACCTTATGCCTGTGAGGTAAATCCCTAAACCATTATACTAACCCCCAACCCTGACGTGTGACCTGGAATTCACTGCTCACGTCCATTCCTCATTCCTTCCTTCCTTCCAGTCTCCTTGAATGGTCAAGTAACTATTCAAATTCAGATCATCTGGGTCATAATCAATGCTTTATTCCTTTATATTACATTGCTAGCCCAGTGACATGATTTCAGGTTCACTATGTTATAATTCTACTGAAAACTATGAACATACTCACCTTATTGTCAAAGGAACTGCCTCTGTCCCTTATGGACAGAGGCAGTGTGTAAAATGACTCATGGCTCCAATACCCAAAGACCCACTAACCTGATACTACCCCATCCCATATCAGTGAAATTAAGAACTAATATTGTCATATCTTGGGTATTATTGCCTAGGATTGTAAAGGGTCTTGTGCCACTACCCTACAATCTCCTGTAAACCTATACAATTACCGCAGAAGAAGGAAGTCACAATTGTCCACCATTTGCTGCATCTTTTGTTCCATCCTCTGTCTCACGTTTACACAGCTTTCAAGAAATGTCAAGGCATTATTTTGTTCTGTTTACTGATACTAATATGAGGAGCTCTGCATCATTTATAACGCATTTCAGCCAACTTGTTTAGCATCTTAGAGATATTTGGATTACCTGTTTGGATCATACCTATAAAAATTACACTCTACTAAAATATCTATACATGTGAAAATCAAATAATAAATAAATAAATTTAAGCTGTATTAAACAGGTGAAAATAGTGTGGTGATAACATATTACTTTTATAATTGTTTTCTTGTCATTTCATAGGCTGTGTGAACCACCTTACCCTTGTCCACAGCTTTGGTGACTGCTTCAAAGAAGTCTATCAGGTTTAGGAAACATGATCTGCCTTTTACAAACCTGAACTGGGTGGGGTCCAGAGTTTGGAGATTACCAATGTCTTTGTTTATAAGTTCCATGATTATACGTTCCATGGCCTTGCAGACCAGGCTCATCAGGCTAATGGGGCGGTAGTTCCCGGGGTCCATGGTGGCCCCCCCCCTTGTGGAATGGGATAACCGATAAATAAGCAAATTAATATATATATATATATATATATATATATATATATATATATATATATATATATATATATATATATATATATATGGGTTCACTTTACATGCTCAAAATACTAAAATATCAAATTTTAGAATTTCGAGCCTGTAAAGTCGAACAGACGGAAACCGCTAACCCGGAAATGTCGAATGGAGAATGTCAAACCAGTGGTATGCACCGCGCTTTAGGTAAGTGTACGTTTTTCGTGGTTTTGGGGAGGGTTTATGTATGTTTGAGGTGTCGGTTAGGGTAGGTGTTGTACAGTGTGAATGTGTTAGTGTTGGAAGTGCTGGTGTTTGTGTTTATGTGATGTGTGTTTGTGTGTGTGGGGGGGTGGAATGTGCGATGTTGGGTTGTGTGTGTGTTATGGAGTGTTGTGTGACCTCAGAGTTAGTATATATAAGTAGGGGGGTGTGGGGAGTGCAGCCCCCCACATGGGGGGTGCAAGGGGGCTTGCCCCCCTGCAAATACAAAGAGTAGGTGTGTGATTGTGTTTGGTTGTGTGCATGTGTGTTATGTTTCTTGTAGGGAAGTGTTGGGAGATATGTTCATTTGTGTATGTATGTGTTTTGTAGTGTGTGATGTGTGTTTTACCAGAATTTGTAGATTCACTGTTTTGGGTGTCGGGTTTGTGGATGTTCGGTGTTTAGGGAATTCGACTTCATAGTTTTGTGATACTGAAATTCGATATTTCAGTATTTTGAGATTATGAAGTGAATCTACATACCTATATATATATATATATATATATATATATATATATATATATATATATACTGTATATTACGTATATAACTCTTTAATGAACCTAATTAGTAATTTACCTATTTTTCTTGTTGTAATAGAAATTGAAAACCTGTTTTTGTGCATTCTGATACCATAGAATTTATCCATTTAAATCAAGTGAGCTACTTCACTGACCAACATCTTTTTCCTTATTGCTGTCTTTTATGGCTGGGAATACTTGTTGGATATTAGGACTCTTTAATTTATAATGGTCCTTGAGATTTGACTTAAAGATGCATTTTTATTTTTACTATCCCCCGGATTTACTAATCTTCCGTGAAACTAGACTAGTCTTGCACGAAGCACCAGTGTAAGAGTGTGACGGCAGCGCGCCATGCATATTAATGAGGGCATAGCTGTCTCAACTCTAAAGCTTACACGGATTGTGGATGACTTTATTGGCATGTCGGACTGCAGAGCAGTCCAAATATCCACACCCCTGCAATGAAGAAATGCTGCAACTTCCACATTTAAATGAGTGAATCTGCTCATATGTGTACAGTGTAACACTACACTCCCCCATATGTTCAACAACTAACAGAATAAAAAATAAAAAGATTTTTTTTTATCTTCTGATATAGCTGCGAGTAGTTGCGCGGGTTTGCCCATTGCTTAGCTACAGTTACAGCAGCTTAGACACCAGAAGAGGATAACAAGAAAAATATATGCAAATTAAGCAACATAACAATAGCGTAGTGGCTAGAACTTTCGCACAAAGAGGAAGCATTCCCGGCTCGAGTCCCACTACTGCACGTTCCATTTTCTGTGGGAAATCTGAATACGAAAACATTTCATGACATTTTTTTATGTATAGGTTTGTAAAAAGCATTGAAATGTTAAATTTAGTAGTGCATGAATTATATATATATGAAGGTGAAATGTTTATGCATTCTGAGGCATGAGTACTTTATTTTAAGTAATATAAAGCACTGCTAACCACATGTTACCAGTATTGAGCATATTTAAATACATTTGCGCATAGCTGTGTAATGCTAAGGAGGAGAACACAGGTTCACCGCACGTTACTGCTGATTACCTTCGCACAACACCGCGCTAACCAGCGCAACGTCGGGCAACGTCGGGCAATGTCGGACAATGTCGGGCAAAGTCGGGTAAACACGCTCACACCTGCTTTACTGTTCCTTAACCAGTGAGGTCTGTCCAGCAGGAAAATAAAAAGCAGTGACAGGGCTCGAACTCAGGATACTGTGCACTATAGTCACAGTACTTAACCATTAAGCCATGATAGTATTTCACAAACATGCACTTTCAACAGAGACATATCTATCAAAGGGATTTTAAACATTGCCAACATCAGCTAAGCAGGCGTGCCCACAGCTGAGCTTTTCCAAAACTGGCCAATCACAAATAAGTGCGGGAAATGAGGCATATTTAATCTGCACAGGCAGGAATATTTGCTATAACTGGTTGTAGCTTCCCTCTGCAGTCAGCATGGCTGGTGTAGGTGAGGGCACTTGGTTTAGAGCGTAATGCTGGAGCATCCAGGAGTTCATAATTATGGTTTGGCTCCTCATCCACAAACATGAGCAAAGACTCCTGTAGGGTCAGTACCAGGGTACCCAATATAAAACAGAGGCCTGGAACAGTTTTGCCTGTGATCTCACCAGTGCCACTGGTGTTCCTCGGACTGGTGAGCAGGTCAGGCACCATTATTCTGACCTGAAGCGGTGTAGGGGGGATGAACTGGACCGGTGGATCGAAGAATCCCATAGAATGTCTAATGCTCCAGTACTGAGTAAGTAGCTATTGTATTAAGTAGTTAAGAATTGCCATGCTTGTCTATACTATGGATAGGTATGTCTCAATATCACTGCATTTACTTCACAGCTGTAGGTGACCGGGCTATGAATCTGAAAGCCCATGATGATAAGCTGCAAAGGCTGCATCATGAGGCAGGTTAGTAATTATTCTGCATGTACTGTTATATAAAATAAATGAGAGAGCCTTCAAACAGTGTTTTAACCCAATAAATAAAGGTGTAATAATCCTTTTAATAAATGTATAATTCCTGGAGTGTGTCTGTGTCATTTTCTTTGATATGTTGTTGTATTGTTGCATTCTACAAATAGTAGTGTTGTATTAAGCAGTGTCAACCCACACTTGGGAAGGCCCATATAACGTGGATGAAGGGAGTGCTTTTATGCATATTTACAGCCCTCAGCTGTTGGTTCATGGCCAGCATGTACAGGTTAATCTGGCACATGAGTAGCTTGGTATTGTGTTCCGCAGAAATGTCAGTGTGCTGCCAGAAATGTAGGGAGCTGTTAACATATAACTGATACTTTCACCTGAACATATCTAGATAATTATATGAAAGTAGAGCTGTCAGTGTACCATCTTAGCAGTAGGGTGTGTGAGCAATTCGCAAAATATGTTGCGGTAACATCTGCATCTTGGACAGTTTGTATGTAAGATACAGCTCATGTATATAATGATCTAGCAAAATCCAATTGCACAATATGAGGACATTGGGTAGTGTAATAATACATGTAAGGGACATATAACTGCAGTTAATAGGAATGTAGTGAAACTAGAAGGATATATAAGTTGTTAATTGAGCTATTTTTTCCACCCTACTGTATGTGCATAAAAAATGCAATTCCACACCTCAATCGGTATGTCTAATCACAAAACATTTGTTGGGACATATGTCCTATTGGTTTATAAATATTTGCATTTATTTCTATGCATGTGCCCTATTAAAATACCATGATATTGTTGGCCTGTTGTCATCAATTAAACCTGCATGCTGTTGTAATGTCCACTATTGTTCTATATGTGCATGTGCTATGCTTGCTTTTCAACTGTTGAAAATCTGTTGTGTTGATTTAATGGGAATATTTCTGCATGCTGTTATAACTAATTGGGAATGCTGTTGACTGTTACTAACCCATATCTTTATTAAACTTTCCAAAACATAGTTCGTATGGGAAGGCCGGACCCAGCAGACCCACCTGTCCCACCTCAGCTGGCCATGGCACCAGGCACCAACAGATCCGGTGCCCAGCCTGGGACCTCCTCCTCCATTGGCCCTGTGCCACCTTTGGATGGAAGTGCTGCAGGGGATGGGGCTTGGCCCCCCGTGCAAGCATGCACGGAGAGGCACATATCACCCTTCGTACAGTCCGGGCTGTGATGCATAGAGAGATTGAATGTTCTGTTGCAGAACTTCGATGCCAGCGTGAGGCCTGAGTGGTGCAACTCTTGGGTCAGCCTGCCCCTGCTACACAGACCCCAGCACAGCCACCTTCTGGACCATGAAGGTGCAGTGGTGACTGCCACTTGCTGGGGACCTCAGTCCCACTGTTTCCATTTGGGGCTCATGGGCTTGCAATTTCCAAACATCATTCCCCGTCAAAGGTGTTCACTCACCATGTGTCATATACCACCCCTGTATGCATCTTGTTTGTCTTGTCTGTTGACCTCCCCAATCTACCTCCCCAAATATACCTACTTCTCCTACCCCACATGCCACTCTTACCTGAAAAAAAAGGGCAATCTGTTCACAAAAAAAAAATTACTCCCCATACATAGCTACCCATTTTGCACACATGTCCACTGGACACATGAAATGTTGTTTAATTGGCATTACAACATACTTTGTTGTCTTCACCCCTCTCTCAGGGGTTGAAGGGTTCATATCTACCTCCAAATTTATTGCATATGCACAGCTGTTGCTGTTGAAGAAATGGGCAGCTATGGACCTTCCCTACAGCTGTCCTGCACATCCTGAGCTATTTTCCATACTGTCTTTCCCTCTTTGTGCCCCTGCTTCACCACTTTCCTATCTCTCCATTTTTCTTTTCTTTTAAAGAAATTAGTGTGGGGGTGAGCGGGAGTAAGCACTATTAAGCAGTAGTGAGTGGGTTTGCATGGGTTTGTGCTTGTTTGCGCTTGGCTAAGCAATGCGAGGCATTGCGCAAACCTGCTCACAACTGCTTAAAAGTGCCTTAGTCACTCTGTATGTGAGGGCCCTTGTTCTGCTCAGGAGCAGCATAACACACCTCTGTAAGTCTAGAACCCCAGACCTTGCACACACTACACAACATGAAGTACCAGTAAGCCACGATAAATATACATTAGGTTGGTGCTTAAATAATTATAGCATGCATCAGAATGAGTGAATGTAAAGGAAAATTAGGAATACCATACCACGCAATTTGTTCTGTGGATGCTGACCAACAGTTGTTGTGGGATTACATTACATGACTGTGATAAGAGAAGCAGCCATTCTAGCAGGAAATAATGTTACACCATCACCTTATAACCCCATACAGTATCACAGTAGGACAAACACTGGCATATCTGTTTAGGGCAGAGGGCCAGAGGCAGAAACACAGAAGCATATTAGACTTTCTGCTGTTAAACACTGTGCAAATAGCTTTGGAAGGAGTTTTGGAAACATACCCTTATGTAGGGATAAAACACTGAAATACAAATGGGTGAGGCCATGTACTGGTAGCAACCAACTGTTAGAATGTCATTGCTCTATTGGTGAAAAGACCTGTGTGGTGCACAGACAAAAAATAACAGGCTATTCTCTGGCTATAATGTGGATAGGTCCACAGTTGGGAGTTACGCAAACAGACTACATTCCTTAATAAAGTAACATGTACACTGCAACCCTGTATGTCCAGAAAGATAAAATGCACACAATACTAATTACGCTCTCTGTACTTCTGCAACCCTACCCAGATGTAGAATTTACCTGTGTGTGCAGGGTCTACCAAGGATGTAGGTAAGTATACTCACTGTACTGAAATGAGTCCAGTTTTTCTGAGCAGCTCGTGCTAATGTCAACACTAAAAAAGCACAAAATGTTTAGAACTGTGTAAATGAATAGTCACAGTATAGCAGTTCACAAACAATTCTTGTTAATTGTAACAGTTGAAAAGAAAGTACATCTTTCCGTGTATCTTGGGGTAGCATTTTGAGGGGTGAGTACATTTTTACACCGACAAGTGGGTACTGGAAGCAGCAACATTAGGTCCGAGTACAAAATGTAAATCTCTGGCTACACCCCCCCCCCCCCGGATTCTGATATAAAAACTATTCGTACCTTCTGTCTTAAACAATGATGTGCACACCAAACAAGGATGATCTCCATCTTGGAAAGCTGAAAGGGCCACGCCTACATCACTCAGCAATTTATAGTACTGGGTTGCTATGACAGTGATTACTTCAATTACTACACAGCGGGCTGCATGCAATTAGCAAATGGTGGGCACTAATTGGTGCAGAGGCCATCACATGCTCATGTGCAATTCCTACAAAAGCAGGCTGCAATCTATGCCAACAAACTCAATCACTCTATTGCAGAGACTGACAGAGAGAGAGAGAGAGAGAGAGAGAGAGAGAGAGAAAAGGAAAAAGAAATATTACCAAATTATACAAAGGAAAGGTATGTGACACATATGTATTTATTGGCATGTAGTAGATGTTATTGAAGAATAGTCTACATAATGTGAAACATTCATATGTGGCAGCAGTACTTTTTTCTGCACAGATGTTCTCCTTAACTACTGCTATGGACAATACTGTGTGTACCTGTGGGCAGTGGGACATACCTGTGAAATGTGTAGCTCAGCATTATATGTCAAAGATCTGATCTATGTTATCTGTGTTCTGTACAGTAGTGTGGCCAATGGCTGTTGGGGGGATTAGCACTGACATTATATAAACATGGGTGTGACAGAACAACACATGCATGATAGTCATATTAAAGTGTAGCTTAGCATTGGCAAGTGCTGTAGCAGTCTAGTATGCTTATCTAGCATCTGTTGCCATATATACCCCCCCAATGTTAGTCTGTGTTCATATGTGACACCTGTTTGTGTTGCAGCAAGGCCCAACAGTTCAGCTGTGAGGTCCAGGGACTTACAACAGTGTGGACCATGTGTCTATGCCACACACAAACAGAAAATATATATGTGTCATATATATTTCTATGAACCTATATTCACCCTGGGGATCATGTCAGTCGCCCTGCTAGACAGGGGCCTGGAGAAGTAAATATTGTGGGAAGAAATATCCAGGGAATTGTTATGGCTAGGCTTGCATAAGCCCTAGGGCCAATAGCCTAGTACCAACCTATGAACCTATATATTCACATCTGTATATGTGCATAGAGTAGGGGACATATTGCAACTGTTTGCGAAGGGGGTATATATATATATATATATATATATATATATATATATATATATGTGTGTGTGTGTTGATGAAGGTTAGTATGCGCATATTTGTATGTAGGTTTTAGTGTGTGACAAACAAGACAGCATACAGTGCTGGTATATGACATGTGGTGGTTAAACACTGTGGGTGGTTCGTTCAGTTTGCAATGTTGAAGCCAGTAAGGCCTGCTAAAGCTACCTGGGCTGTGAACACCTTCAATGCATTTATCCCAAGACTGTGCGAAGTTATTACATTACTGTACACCTTACATCCTTTGTATATTTGATATTCTCACTATGAAAGGTGAATTGTATATGTGTATATATATATATATATATATATATATATATATATATATATACATGTAGACAAATGGATGTGTATATGTATGTATGTATATATATATATATATATATATATATATATATATATATATATACTCATACACGTCTACATCTACTTGTTGAAAAAGATTCTCTGTACTGTTGACTGACTGTGATGGTCAATATGTTTGTGAATACATCAAAGATATGTATCTGTGGGATAGCTTACTGGGAAACTGTTTATTTTATGGTATTCTGGGTCCTTGCTTTGATCCTAGCAAAAGCTGTGTATTCTGTTGCTAGGCAGAACAAGTGCTATTGCATACGGTGTGATTAAGTCCCTTGGTTTTAACTAGGATGTGTCATTGGAGGCTAAAGCACTACATCTATGATTATTGATTGGTACCGATCTTGAAAGCAAATCCTGTGTGTACTGTAGTACTAATTGAAGCTCTGGGTCTGTACAGCAAAGTATGGTGTATGTCCACATTACTTGCATCTACTGTTTTGTGTTCCCTGTATTCATCACAGATTACATTTCTCAAGATTAAGGTTGTGTAAGTACTGACACACAGTACTGTATAGTACACACTGAAAGCTTATCTGGGTTGTCATACCTTTGTGTCCTGTAATTATGTCTGACATGTGTGTGGGTATGTCTGTAACATGCCCTTTGACATATGTGTGGTAATACATATAACTGTGTATCTAGCAACATTCATAGTGTACTACAGCAGTATGTGATCTATATTCTCAATTGTGCACATATTTTGGCCACGGGTTTGGCATTAACAAGTTGTGTGGTATAATAGTAATGCATTTACTGGACCTTACACTGATTGTGATGGATGATATATTTCTTTACACATCAGCTTGATGTATATCTGCTGTGGCTATGTGGTGCATCATGTTGCATACAGTGTGCCAGGTACTCTTGTATAGTCTTATATAGTGATTTTATTTTGTTGCTGTGCAGAACATGGTTCATTGGATAGAGAGTGAGCAAGGCACTTTCAAGCAATTGTGGGGTGAGCAGTGATAAGTGGCAGTTACAGTGTTTCACTCTTGGTTAGCTTATAGGTTGCTAAACCTTCATAAGCTGTGCTTACCCTTCTGAAAACCCACTTGCAACTGCTGAAATGTGCCTTATTCCATCTGTAGCCCCTGACCATTGTTTTGTCTAGTAACAAAATAAAAAGCATTTACTAGGAAAAAACTCACAACCATTCACATCACAGCATAAGTGATTTGCCACTAAGTCATTTCAGATATACATATCATTTATGTATTCACAAATATAACATCCAGTACAATCATACAACACTACAGATAATGTACTCTAACACGTAGATGTATGTGTGTGAGTAATTATTGTAATCTGTGCTCAGGTACAACATATTGTATTATGTATGTAAGTATATATATATATATATATATATATATATATATATATATATATATATATATATATATATATATATATATATATATATATATATAAATATCTATATATATATATATATATATAGCAGTTCACTGATATCTGTACTATATAATGTTAAATGTGCTATATGACTTGCTCAGACACATTTTTGTATTTATGTCTTCCAGGGATCATGGCCCACCATAGGAATCCAACCTACAGTAGGGATGAAGATGATATCATCACTAGCATTATGATTCAGCACTACCATTTACTCTTTTCACGAACCAGCCAGGACCAGCAGGAGCATACTGCAATGTGGCAAGATCTTGTCCGCAGGGTCAATGAGGTAGGCCTGCATAACCGCACATATGAGCAGGTACACCACCACTGCAGTGATCTTCTCCGATGTGTCCATCAGCGTGCCGCTGCTGTGCATACGGTACAGCTTGCAACAGGGGGTGGTGTTAGCATCCACCCCCCCTCTCCAGAGTGGAGGAGCTGCTCATGAGCCTGGTGGCACCTGCCCAACAACAGCAGCAGATATACACCATGATGGAGGTTGGAGCCACTCAGCAAGCACACATGGAGCATGCAGGTAACATGGCATATCTGTAGACTACTGTTATCTGTATTGGTAGATCATGCATATGTGAGATGTGGAGTGTGTCATTCAAAGATGAGGAGCCTGTTGTTGTGCAATACCGATCATTTGGAACATAATTTGTAGCCCTGTGAATGTAAACTGTTGTTGTACTGTAAGATTGCAAACACACAGTAGCAATGCCACAGTTGTGGCCACTGACAAACTGTCTCATCTCTATGTAGGTACCTCTGGGGTGACATCAAGGCAGCAGACAGATGCTGGTGAGTGTGTTCTACATTTTTTATTGGAAATAAAACGTGCATGTCATAGTTAAGGTGTAGGTCATGTACACATGTAACACACCTACCATAATGGATGCTGTGCATGGTTGGTTTTAGAGCATGCACATTTCACTAATGTGATTAGCAGCCTCAAACACATGCAATACCCAGACCATCTCAAACACATGTGGCTAGACTGTAGTGACCATTGGCTAGGCACAGCTGATACTCAACATCCACATAACATACACATCTATGTCATAGACAGAGCATTTTAACATGCTACACATAAAGGATTCCCAAACCCTCTGTAAAGACACACTCCAGTATCCAAAATCTCATCCACACATTACACAAAATATACCTGAGGAGTAGAGGTCTATCCTGGGGCATTTAAATACTATGCAACACACTACACATTCATGTCAGGGAATGCTCCTTATTGGCCTCCTTACAAAATCACGTAACAACTGGTAGTACAGTTCTGGCACAGCATGATTTGTGCTGATTTGTGAAGCATTTGTAGCCTTGAGTGACCACATGATGATAGCCTATGGTACTATACCCCATCCAGTTATTGTAACCACAGCACTACACAAAGCTGTCATTGCTACACACCATAATGATGCATGTGTGTGCACACATATGCACCTCTAAAGAGTATGCATACCAATCACCATTTGCACAACTGACACATATATGTCTTGTGATGCTATTGAATGGCTAGGTCATATGACACATATTGGGTATGTGTAGTGTTTAAATATGCAGTCGTGTTTTAGCATCCCATGTCATGGATGAGACTGGCATGTCCACAATATGATCTACACTCTCCATAAGTACCGTACATAGGCTATGTAGCCAAATTGTATTCTATCAGTTATCCATGCACCACTGATGATGTTGTGTGAATACTCATCATGAATGTGCTAAAAACGTGTCCACAATTAACATGTGTCCACAATTATTTGCTAAAGACACAGAGGCTGTAATCAGCACTGAATACCTATCTGACACACAGATACACATCCAGCAATGGTATGTACACCTGTGAGTTATGGTGCATAGTACATCACAGGGTTATGAATACCTGCACAGCAATGTTGTGTCCATGTATGCATTGTGTTCCAGGGGGAGGGCCATCACCTAATAACAAAACACATGCATCAAAGTCATGTATACTGTTAGTAACAAGGATTGACTACACTTGCATTGCATGTGGTGGAGCGACACATGTCCTGTATGCTGACAGGTGTGATATGACTGTTTTGCTTGTGATACTGTACTCCACCATCACCTGATATTGTGTATGTTCTGTGATTGCTGGTGTGTGTGTCTGCTTTCGGGAGGAGTGTAGTTTTGTGTGTGTGCATGTGGTCTGAAGTCATGTTCAGGTCTTAAAGTGTGTTTTCTGTTTTCTCTCACTGGTGGCGAGGTGGGGATGGTTCAGTACAGCAGAAAACCTGATGTCACTGAGACAGACAGTGATCATGAGGATAGGTGTGTTGAGGCACAGGCAGGTTTGTCAGGGTCTGTTGCTGGGCCACCAATTGACAGTACACAAGTCTCCACCCCATCCATGCACACAGTCATACTTCCTATACATCCATCATCACCATTGCCCTTAGCTGAGGGACAGTGTATGGTTGGCACTGGCCAGGACAGTGTGGTATCTATGGCACATGTATCAGGACAAAGCAGCCATAGCCAGATGTCTGGAATGGTACCACATAGGCAGATGCTCAGGGGTTCTCATTAGAGCACTGCTGGTCATCATGCCCCTGGAAGACGCGCCACATCTCTTTCTACCATATGCATGTTCCAGGCTGTCATGGAGGCACAGACATGAATGGAGAGGTACACCAGACAGGGGCTAAGAACACAGAGGGCTCATTACACCTCTGTAAATGACAGTATCCGTGACCTAGCAGGTGCCATATGTAACTACACTGAGGTCATTGATAGACGTTGGGGTGAGACATTGGATGTCTTCCACAATGTCATGTCCATGTGTCAGGACAGTGCAGAATGGTTGAGACATCGACATGGACGTATGCCAGCAATATCGCCAGCTGGAGGTCACCATGGACATCCAGCAAGTCACAGCCACTCCTGTACTGCCAGTACCAGCCCCAGCAATGTTGGGGGGGCTGTCCATAGACCATCCTAGCAGACCACGTGCACGTGGCTCTGGCCAGTCCCAGCAGGGACCTGGATCCAGTGGACATTTGTTAACCTCTGAGGATAGTACCCAATCTGGATTAGTACCTGATACTGTCTGTAGCACCCCTGCCAAGCACAGGTTCCATATCCATGGCCAGAGATGGTGATCTGTAAAGCCTGCCAGGTACAGTCTGTAGCTGTCTCACAAATCCCCATATATGGCAGCCACATGGTGGAACTGTATGCATGCAGACACACACACACATAAACCAGAAACCTAGGGCAAACACATACCCGCACACATGACATCAACATTGGCCCATAACAGTACTCATGGCCCTCACACACACACTCACACACACATGTTGATTGTATGGCTCAGTGTGGGCCTCTGGCAAACCAACAACACACCCTGTGCATATGATGAAACCTGTGCCACCTCCTGTCATCTGTAACATTGATGCAGGAACAGGCTAACATGGTGCTGATGCACAGGGTGACTTTAATAAAGTATAGCAATGGTTGGATGTGTAGCATGTTGTCAGCAGTAAAGTATAATGATATCCTTGAAGGTGTAGCTGAGCAGACATGATGCATTAAAGCTGTAATTAGCAATGTTGTATTGTTTTCATGAGTGTGTATTCCAGTTGTGTTTTGTTTGCCCATGTGCCACTTGGCTGATGTGTAGTTGTGTCAGCATGCGTTATACAGTGGACAGTAAGTGTGGGGTGTGTGCAACACATGTTTGCATGTGTCGATTTGTGAACATGGTGGAGGTGCACTATCTGCATGTACATGCATATTGGACACATGGGCAAGGTGACATGCCCTGTATTGGCCAGTGTTAACACTTCATAGTTTCTATTGGTGGCCAGTATGCATTGTACTACACACATTTTGGAACTTGAGTATGCATGTGTGTGTATGACATGGGTTGACACTGTGCTGTGGGTGATGCTGTTGTTGCTATCTGTCATTGGTTTGCATTACTAAGGTTAACACTGTCCCAGCTGCATAATGCTTTAGTAATGCACACTGTTCACCTACAGGGTTGCATGGACCATGCTATCACAAACACAAGAAATTCTCACTTATACAGTAAAAGTGCATTAGTCTCATGGACCCCTGCCATAAACTAAATATATAATAGAAGGTGTGAAGTTGTACCAAAAAAGAGTTACATACCAAGAAGGGCTAACCTCTCTGGTCAGTATCATTGGGAAAATACAAGCCCTCATTAATCATACAAGGCAAGCTTCAAAATACAAATTGGCAAGTCTTCCAAAGTCAACACTAAAGCTTTCTTTAGTGTTGTTTATAATCTAGAGGGGAAATCTCAGATTGGGTCAGAGTTAATGTAAATGGTCACAAAGTGCACGTATCTAAATGACATTACCAATATCTTGTTAGACAGTTTGAATTCGGATTTCACCAGCCTGTCATTACACAAGGGCCACATTTCCAGACCTGAAGAATGTAAAACCTGATGATTCACAAACACTCTAGTTAAACATCTCTTTACCAAAGTCCAAACCACAGTGGCAATGATACTGGACAGTGTCCCTGACTGTGTCATACACAAGCTGACATATGAAGTAACCACTCACCTAAACACCCTGTTCAGATGCAGCCTCTATACAGGTTAATACTTGTGGAATGATGCACAGTAATGGTGTTCACAGTCCACATGGGTTAAGCTACAACGTCTTATTCTTCTTCTCCTCCTTTCGGATGCTCCCATTAGGGGGTCACCACAGTAGATCATCTGTTTCCATTTCTTCCTGCCCTCTGCATCTTGTGCTGTCACACCATCCACCTGCATGTCCTCTCTCACCACATCCATAAACCTCATCTTAGGTATTCCTCTTTTCCTGTTACCTGGCAGCTTCATCCTTAGCATCTTTTTCACAATATACTCTGCATCCCTCCTCAGCACATGTACAAACCAATGTAATCCTGCCTATCTGGCTTGGTCTACTAACCCTCAAACCTGGGCTGACCCTCTAATATACTTATTCATAATCCTGTCCACCCTCATCACACCCAGTGCAAATGTTAACATAAATTGATTAAGGGTAGAGCTACAACAGATCCTGGAAACTCTCACCCTATAAGCCGGACAAATGTTGTCTGGAAGGCTATGGAGCACAGCATTATGGAACTTATTAACAGAGACATTATGGACCTGCAAACACTGCACCATACCCACCTAGGTTCTCTAAAGGCCAGATCATGGCTCCTACACCTAGTAGACTTCAAGCCAGTTAACAAGGCTATAGGTGAGGGAGAGGAGGTCCACAGCGCCAAGCTATAGCTCACCCAGCAATTCATACCCATCCCACATTCTGGTATTATACATAACCTTAACAGACTGACCATAAACGACTGTTAGATGATGGATTGACAAATGACACACAGTTGTAGGACACACAGTAACATTTGCAGCCTCCATGTACAATTCTGTGCCAGTAACAAGTGGTATTCACCTGCACTTAGTCCTGGGACCATTCCTGTTTGGCATATAGTTTTCTTAGGTACAGGCAAAGACAGTAGGGATATGTCTGCCCACGTTTTATGAAAATGCATACTGTGGGCTATACTTTATTCTCCAGATGACATGCACATCCTCCAAAAGGGTATCATAGAGGCAGATACCTGGTGTCAAAATCATGCTATAAAGTTATAAGCCAAATAAAGCATAGTTATCCACTTTTAGAAAACAAAGTCTCCCCAGAGTACCACATAGGTAGTAGCCCCCAAAATGTGGATCAGGTACTAATGTATACATAGAGCCATGTGTTTAGTCATCTCTCCTTTGATAATCACATTACCAAAGGGTTTTGAAAATCCCCCTGTGGAGCACATAAGCAATAAAGGGTTTGCATGCAGATCAACAGAGGTTCTTGCACACCTATAATGATTAGTCATCTTTGCCAGACTTTGCTTGCTTTGGAACAGGATTCAAATATACCTCAAGCATAAATCCTCACTCACGCTCTTCAATAGAAACCGTGATGAGTGGATGTGAAATAGAAGATGTAGCCCTGGGATCACTGTAGTGGCTAAGCTTGTCACAAGCATACAGAAGTAACCTAAGGTCTGGAAAGCGCCAGCACGCTCTGGCAAGGCTAACAGATGCTTTCATGGAGAAATCATAGTATCCACCTATGAAAAAATTGAGGTCACATGTATGTATATGGCTTTGCCCCACAGCTACCTTACATGTGTTATGCACATATAGTTGTCATTGTGATATGTAATACACTAGAAAAATAAAAACCCACTTCACATTGACCAATGGTGTCACATACTCTCACACACCTGGAACACACACACAGTTAGTAAGTGTGGGATTCAAACTCCTACCTAACTACATTACGATACTACAGCGTTATATATTTACACGATGCGCTATACACATTAAAATGGGATTTCACTTTCCCACAGGTGTATTTGTAGGATGGTGACATCATCAGACTTGACAAAGATGAGTATATCACTTTTAAGGGGTGTGAGTAGTCTCCAAAAAGGTTGCTCTTTCCCCAGGGAGAGACAGACACACACAGTTGGCAAGTGAAAGATTCAAACTCCTCTACAACTACTTTATGATACTACAGCAGTATGCATTTACACAACATGCTATACACATTACTGGGATTTCAATTTCCCACAGGTGTATTTGTAGGATGGTGACATCATCACACTTGAGAAAGATGAATCAATCACTTTTAAGAGGTGTGAGTAGTCTCCAAAAAGGTTGCTCTCTCTTCCCAGGGAGAGACTGACACACACACACACACACACACACACACACACACACACACACACACACACACACACACACACAGTTGGCAAGTGCAGGGTTCTTAATCCAAACTAAGTACTTTTTTACACTTCAGCAAGCAATATGGAGTTACAGGATGCAATATAGACATTACTCGCTGACAGTTTTCCCAAAGGTTTTTTTCAGATTTGCTAACCTCAGCAGGCTTATCATACTAGGTGTATTGTGAGTGTATTGTATGCATAGGCCATAACCATATCATATATGGGTTGATGCACCACATGCTGGCACACACAGGGGCAAACTGGAGGCTAAGCTCTGTCAACCCAATACTGGAAAATACAGTCAAGAGGAGTAGGGTCATACAAGCACAACACCAACAGTCTCACATAGACCTACTATATAAGCCCCAGCAAAACACACACATAAATACACATTAACATACTCGGAGAATACAAATATAAATCTTAAAAAGAGAAAGTGTCCTCCTAAGCAGACAAGCAAGCAACATACACCTCCAAGCACATGCCAGAAAACACATACTACACCAAAGCAGTGTGCCTCACAACAGGCCCTAAGGCAAAACAACATAGCCAACACACTAGTAATAGGTGACTCCATAGTCAGGCACACAGATATTCCACTCACTAGGCTGGACAAGGGGAAGGTTACTGTCAGTTGTCTGTCAGGTGCTATGATCCGCCACATAACACAAGCACTTACATCACTCCAAAACAGGTACATATATGACACGGTCTTTGTACATGTCAGTGTGAATGATCTGAGACATACCTCCCAGGACAACATGACAAGAGATATATAGTAGCTCTATGATCATGTAGCCCAGGCTGGTATGACCCTGACCTTGAGTAGCATCTTACCTTCACCTACATTATACTGCAATATAACAGAAAGATGATAAACTTCAACAACTGGCTGAGCTTCTGGTGTCATTCAAAGGGGATCCAGTCTCTGTCTGCCTGGGATGACATGATAGACAAGCCTCATTGCTTTACTAAAGATGGTTTGCACCTGTCACCCCTATGCTTCTGAATACTGGCCAAGGCTCTTGCTGTCCCCATATTACCTTTTTAAGGGAAGGCTCAAAGGACAAACCAACCCCCGTAACCAACACAAATAACCACAGAGTGAGCTAAATGCTACTCAGTGCCAGAAGTCTCAGCCTCCAAATGCACAAACTCGAGGCACTCCTGGAGAATTTTGATAGCTGTGCAGTAACAGAAACCTAGTTCAAGGCTCAAGAGAGCACACCAGCACTACCAGGATACTACTCATTCCATACCTTCTGGCATCAGAACCTGGATCATAACACACAGGACGGGGATGTATCCATATTCATCAAGGATACCTACACCTCTCTCTACATCCTATCTACAGGATATGTATCCATAGAATGTTGCACAGCAACATTCTTCCCACTCCACAGGGATGGGGCCACAACAGACCCTTGGCATTCCCACTCTATGAGCCTGACAAGTCTGATCTGCAAGGCAATGGAGCTAATCATAATGGAACTCAACAATAAAGACATTGGGAACCTTCACACAGTTGAGCACACCCAGTTTGACTTCATCAAAGGCAGATCATGCCTCCTGAACTGGGTGGATTTCTTTGAGACAGTTACCCAGGCTACAGATGATTGAAAGGAGCTCCACACAGCCTACCTATACCTCGTTAAGGACTTTGACACCATTCCCCAGTCAGGTATCATAGATGAACTCACCAACCTGGGCATAAATCCATACATCACAAGATGGATTGCAAACTGGGGCACAGACAGATCCCACAAATTAAGAGTTGCTGGCTACATGTCAGACTCTAAACCATTAACAACTGGTGTCCCCCAGGGTTTAGTCCTGGGGCCCCTCCTGTTTGGTATATACTTCTCAGAACTACATGCCAACACAGGAGGATTGTGGTTGACTAAGTTTTCTGGGAACTGTAAAGTGTGTGTCATAATAGATTCCCCGGATGACACAAATATTCTCCAGAAGGGACTCTATGAAACAGATGTGTGGTGTCAGAATCATGGCCTCAAGCTCAATGCAAAAGAATGCATAGTAATCCACTTTGGGAAAAACAAAGTACCCACAAACTACCACATAGGTGTTACCCCCTAAAAACTGACGAGGTAATAAGGGATCTGGGGACACAAGTAGATAGTCATCTTTCCTTTGACAACCATGTTGCCAAAGTGGTTAGAAAATCCTATGTGGCCCACCTAATCAACAAAGGGTTTGCATCAAGATCAAAAGAAGTAGTGGTGGCCCTCTACTCTTAAGTCATCAGACCCATCATTGAGTACAATGCACCATTTTGGATGTACTCGACTAGGCATATCCAGCAGCTGGAGAGACCACAGAGGTACCTCACCAAAAGGATTACTGGCCTCAAACAGTTGTGTTATGTAACACAACTGGAAAAACTGAATCTGTTGTCTGTTGCGTACTGCCTACTCGGAAGCAAATTCTGCCTAACATACAGAGCCATGTCCAACACATAACTGTTGAACATGCTCCATCTAAGGAAAACAAAATTGAGTCACACTACACACTCCAGGGATATGAACCTCATCACAACAATGAATACAACATGCTGGAGGGATAGAGTACCATCCCAGAGACTTGCCTTACTGTGGAACAGAGTCCCAATGTACATATGACAGAGCCCCTCACTGACACTCTTCAACAGGAACCTTGATGAGTGGATGGGAAACAGAAAATTCACACCGGGGATCACATCAGCAGCCCCACTAGATAGGGGCTTAGGGTACTAACTATTAGAACTAGGGCTTAGGAGACTAACCAATGGGGTGATGAAAGCTGTACAACTTGCCTAGGCTAATATATGCCTTCGTGAAGATAGTCTACTAGATACCTATGAACCTATGTGACAGGTACATGTCTACAGATAGTAGATGTGTACTTCATTGTACAGTCATGTTGTACAGCAGACACATGCACCACATACTCTGTAATGCTTACAGATACTGGTGGCTATTATGTACAGTGGATGAGATGTGCACCTCATGTCTTTTGTGCTATTGGGATGTGTGCTGGGTGGTACAGTCCTGGATGGCTCCTTGTCATGGTCACCCTCTTACACACACCTCTGCCATCCATATTTGGCTTATTATACTTTGTTCGCCCTACATATATAGGTACATGGGTAGGTAATAGGCTATCTGCCTGAAGGCATATATTAGTATGGCCAGAGTGTGCAGCTATCACCACACCTGGGTTAGTTCCCTATGCCTCTGTGTAGTAGAGCTGGTGAAGTGATCCATGGTGTGAAAGTTCAGTTTCACATGCACTCATCAAGGCTCCTCTGGAAGAATGTTAGTGAGGGACTCAGATTAATGTAGGTTGGGAGCCTGTTCCAAAGCAAGGGAAGTCTGTGAGTTAGTAATGTATCTCAACATGCTCTGTTTATTGTGATGATTATATCCCTAGAGCATGTGGCACAGTGAGCTTTGGTTTACTTCAGATAGAGCATGTACATCAGTTCTGCATTGGACATGGACCTGTATGTTGGGCAGAGATCGCCAGAGTAGATGGTATGCAACTGAGTACAGATTGAGTTACTTCAGTCTTGTTGCAAGGGGCAACTGTTTTAGGCCAGTAATCCTCTTGTTGAGGTACTTTAGTGGTCTTTCCAGCTGCTGAAGGTGCCTAGTCAGATACATCGCAAGTGTGTCGTGGTACTCTCTGATGGGTCTGATGACTGATGAGCAGAGGGAACCTCCTTTGACCTAAATGCAAAAGCTTTGGCAATTAGTGGGGACACATAGCATGCTTTTCTAACCACTTTGTGAATGTGTTTGTGAAAGTAGGGATGACTATCCACATGTGTCCATAGATCCCTTATTATTACCTCCATATTTAGGGTGTTGGCATCTATGTGGTATTTGTATGACTGTAGCTCAAGGCCATAATTTTGACACCATATCTGTCTGACTGAGACCCTTTTTAAGGATGTCTCTGTCCCAAACATTGATTATGGCAACCTTTTTGCAGTCATCCACAAACTTTGCTAACCATAGCCCTCTTGTGTTTGACTGTACTTCTGAAAAGTATACACCAGACAGGAGGGGTCCCAGGACTGAGCCATGGGGGACAGCAGTTGTTACCAGCTTACAGTCCAACAGGAAAACCACAATTCTTACCTTGTGGGATCTATCTGTGCCCCAGTTGGCAACCCATCAGATGACATATGTGTTTATGCACAGGATGTTGATTTTGTGGATACGACATGTGTGTGGGATATTGGAAAATGGCTTTTCAAGGTCTATGTAGGCCATGTGGAGCTCATTCCATTGATGTATGTCCTGGGTACCTGCCTTGAAAACAGTCTAGCAGGTTTAGGGACCATGATCTGCCCCTGACCAAACCAAAGTGGGTAGGGTTTGGTGTTTTTAGGTTCCCAATAGCTCTACTTATGAGTTCCATAATGATGGACTCCATGGCCTTGTAGATCAGGCTTATTAGGCTTATAAGACAATAGTTCCCATGGTCTGTTGTGCACCAACACTTGTGGAGTGTGCCAAACATTGCTGTAACCCATTCAACAGTTTCATATCCTGTACAGAGGGTGAGTCTCAACAGACTGTTCAGGTGCAGGGTCTGTTTGTTTTGGAGTTCACATATGACATAGCCAGGGACACCATGTCATCCCATAGACACCATGTTTTTAGGTTTGGATAGAGCTGTTTAACCATTGTATATGTGATTTCTGGGTTTTCACAATCTCCAGGTATGGTAATGGGCCCTTTTGTCAGTGAGAGGGGGGTTAAATATGTATGACCCTGTATGACAAGATGTTGGCAATATCAGTCATGTACATGTATTCATTTACACTTTGCACTAACTCAGAACATATATGAGTTTACATTGATATTTATGACATAGCTAAAGAAAGCTTCATGGTTCTCTATGGAATCTTTGGCAATATTTTTGGCAGAGCTTGGTTTGGATAATGTTAGGAGTGCTCATTGTTTCTTGATGACACTGATCGGAGATTTATTGATCTTTTTTGGATTTTAACTTTCTTTGAACAACTTAAGTACTTGTATTACATAGTTTGATTATGACATGGGTCCAATATATTATATGGGTCTGTTTTCATATCACTGTGTGTGCAAGGCTGGATTGGTGAATAGTGTCTGGAGTAAGAACTGCAACTGCCAGATATGTGTGGCCCACTACTGTACTCAGACATGGCCTAAGTGTGTGAGCATGCCCAGTATGGGCATATATACTATATGTGTGTGAAAAATCAAGTTGGTTTTTACTTCAGGGCTCAGTATGTTGTTGACTGAAATTTGCTAAATTTGTTTAAGTGTGTGAGCATGCCCACTATGGGCATATATACTATATGTGTGTGAAAAATCAAGTTGGTTTTTACTTCAGGGCTCACCTTTGTGTTGTACATTGACAGGAAGCACACTGTCCCTGCAGGGCTTCCATTAGTCAATTTGCATAGACTTAACAATATTTCTACATACAGGGGGGACAGCTATTATTTGTACATTTCTACCCAGGGGGCACACCTGATTGTTACTGTGGGTGTACATAGGATGAGGGGTACACCTGACACTTATACCCATTTGCTAGGCCTGTACTGCTATGTCAGGTACTCAATTTCAGTCTGTACTGTTGCCTATCGTACTGACTTGAGGCGTACCACTTTACTACAGACCTTAGCTTCCAATTACACGCATATTATTTTGTGACTTCATAGCCTACCCAACCCACATCACACTGTCTGGCCTGCTGTTATCTGTCTGCATAGGCCTGGGGGGAGGTTATCCATAGGCCTCTTCAGAAGGTATGATACAGCATTTGTTTGTGTTTGCGTTTGTCTACAACTGTCCTGCTAGCTGTGACTGTTAGGTATTTGACCCCCGCCAACTGGTATGTGTGAGTGACTTAAGTTGTGTCTGTGCCAGTATTGAGGGTGATGCTGCAGGGCTGCCTATGTCAGATGCACATAGTACACTCCCTATGAATGTTTGAAAACAGGTAGTGTCAAGTTAGGCATCCCTTTTACTGTATGTGCGAGTCAGAGAGAGGTGTCATTTCCAGGGTTCCTGCTGAGTCAGTGAATGTGCTTTGTGTTGCCTCTTTGCCAGGGCCAGGACATAAAGGGCACGCCTCCTTCTGCCTACTGGGGCAGGCTCAGGTTGTTCCTCCTCTGAGTCATGCTGTGCCTGTGCAGGCCTTGGCAATGGTGGGGGGCTGTTTGGCCCTGCCCCATGCTGTTCCTGCTGCAGCTGTTTCCGCAGGATCATATTGTGTAGCATGGCACATACCATAACAATTTGGGTACATGTAGTTGGTGAGTACTGCAAGGCTCCACCAGATGTGTTCAGGCACCGGAACCATGACTTTAGCATCCCAAACACACGCTCTATTATGATTCTTGTTTGTGCATGTGCCTCATTATGGAGTTCTTGTTCAGCTGTGCGTGCATTTCTGATGGGTGTCACCAGCCATGGCTCCAGTGTGTATCCAGCATCCCCTACTAGGTGACTGTAGGGAATGTCCTCATTGGCAAATGACTGGTACAGCTGGGTCAGATGCCAAATGTGGGAATCGTGATAGCTTCCAGGGCATCCAGCACACACATTCATTATTATGCCCTGGGCATCGCACACGAACTGGCAGTTGATGGAGGGGAAGCCCTTGTGGTTGATGTAAACCCTAACCCGCTCACCAGGTGGTGCTTTGATGTGTATGTGCGTGCAGTCTATTGCACCCGCTACCTCAGGGTATTCTGCTATTTGGTGGAAAGGACGCATATTGCTGGCCAATGCCTCACGGGAAGTGAGGAAATATATGTGGTCACTGACATGTGCTGACATGGTGTCAAATAAATTATTAAAAATCAGACTGTAAAATTATTAGGCTTTTAAAAATGACAGTCACCAACACAGGAGATTCAGATACAAGAAACTTGACTAGTGTACACCAGGAGGCAGAAAACCATACAGTACAAGTATAGAATTCTGTCTAACATGATACAGGAAGTATGTCTCGTTATATACACTATACATTCAAGCTGTGCCCACCTTACTGACGTGGTCAGTCACAGGGCACCTACATCACTATAGTCTACAATATTTTATTCATAAGAAAGTGCTGAGGTTATACTTTTTAAAAGTTTTCCCATGAGAATAATACAGCCTTGCAAAGCACCTGGTCAGTTATAATGTCTTTCTGTAAATGTTATTCTTTCAAGGTTTCAGTCCTGCTCGAATACAATAGTCAGTTCAGTTCT
The DNA here is from genome assembly GCF_019279795.1 of Protopterus annectens. Lineage (NCBI taxonomy): Eukaryota > Metazoa > Chordata > Ceratodontiformes > Protopteridae > Protopterus > Protopterus annectens. Next base: position 987,240,408 of record NC_056726.1, on the reverse strand, counting down.
TAATATGCTTCTTTGTTCTTCTCGCAACATTAACTTCTAGCAGCTGTGCTGATAATATCCACAAGGCCAACTATCTCAGAGGAAGGAAGAAAAGATTCAATGCCTTATACATGCATTTCCCTGACCCAGCAGATAATCATTAGTGAAAAACATAAGCTTGCTGAGCTGGCTACTGCCAGGGTCAGAGTTCAATCACACTGCAGCTCCAAAGCTTCAAGCAATTACATGTAAGATCATTCTTACTGCCATATTGTAAAATAGAATAAAATGCATTACATACTATTTGCTTTTAAACTAGCACTTCATATATGTTTAAGTACATATTTTTCTAACATTCTCCCTCCTTTTAATACTTTTTATTCTATTCAGAAACATAAACAATATCATATTGTTCCCTAGCCTTCTCCTTTTAAGGACTTTTAACTAGGCAAGTCATTTAATCTATACTTTAGAAAAGCATCATCTGAAATCAATCTTTCAATTTCAACATCTTGGTAAAAAGTTTCAGTAACAGATATATCAACAAAATCTTTGATTAATCTTTTCATGCAGGGAATTCCACAGCAAGCACATGCTCCTATTAGGAGTATACCCACACAAATAGCAATTAAAATGTTCATTAGGATGGAACCCCACCCCCCAAACAGATTCTGGAAAAAGTCCGTCAGTGGGTTTGGGCCTGGTTTAGTCATTGCTGATACTTGCTGAATTACCTCTAGGTGATTATTTGTCTCGTGACGATTCTCAGGGATAAAAGCACAGCATTCTTCTTCGTGTACCACCTCTTGCCGCTAGGGTGAAGTAAAGAGCCATTCGATTTTGTAGCACAACAGTTCTCATTGCATTCAGTTCATCAGTCACCAATTCTAGGGCGGAAAAAGTTGCATTACTCATTACTTCGAGAAGTCTCGACAGCTTCCTCAGCTCCCAGATCGATTTGACTGCTCCATAGGCTGGTAGTATTCCTGCCCAGGATATAACACTGTTACCCAAGTCCATATGAGTCAATTCACTTTTGTCTTTTACTGAATTATGGTCTTTCCAACCAGCTTCGATCTTTCCAACTGGATTCACAGGTTTCTTAACTGGACCTTCAGATTTTCGAGCTGTTTCCCTTACATTTCGCATCTTACCCAAAGGTAATTTTGCAGTATGTCTTATTGCTGGAACCAGATAACCCAAAAAACAACTGCCGGACCAATTCTCAGGTAACCATTTATATGCTTTTTTCCCACAAATAAAATCATTACTTTGGTACTAATACGTGTTATCCCTGCATGAAACATTTTCCTATCTTTAATAGACAATTGTTTAGTTAAGACTGGATTGTCACGTACTGCATTTAATGTAGTTTTCATTGAACTCAGATATGAATCATAGTTAGTATTACAAACAGTACCCCACTTCTGACTTTAATGTAACATTTATAAGACATTGTTATATTACAATTACTCCAGCCCACCTGGAGGGTATCATTTTGTAGAAACATACAACTCCTTTTTGTGTGACAGGTAAAAATAAAGCTATTTTGTCCTGTGATCTCACAGTTCCTGTATCAAAAAGCAAATTTTCCCAAGTCTCATTTATCCCCAGAGGGACAGCGAACATTAACAGTCCTCCATATGCTGTTGGTATAGCTGTACAAACCCAGCAATTTGAAATGTTCATAGTCTCTGCATACACACGTTTCATGGCCAGGTATGTGTTAAAATTTGGATGCCAGTCTATAGACAGTTCATCACATCTTTTCACTTTCACTCGTGTGGTTGAGTGCAGGAAAAAAACACAATAAGAGAAAAATTGCCACACTTATAGTTAACAAATGCACAGCTAACAAAATAATTATGCAATAGTTTTGGGGTTGCTCTGCTTTTCTGTTTGCTTTACTTTTGGCCATTTTGCCCTTGTGTATCAGTCACAAAGTTCTTATCAAGTTGAAAGTTTTTTACCGGTTTACAATGCGTCAGATGAACCCAGGACGTCCTCTCAGCTACTCTGACTGCAGTAGGCGTTGCCAACAGGACCTGGTACGGACCTTCCCACTTTGAACTCACCCTTTTCGTCACCTTCAACCAGATCCAGGTACATGGTTCCAAAACTGCTTCTACCGGTTTGTTCTGTCTTTCATCTGAAAAAGAGTTAAACTGCAAAACAGATTTATTCATTAACAGTTTCTTTATATAATTAGCTAATGAACTGTCAGCCTCCTGCTCTGCAGGCATGAGAGCTTTCCACTGAGGCACATAATATGCTCTCCCAAAAACATTTTAGAGAGTCAAACCCTTTACATTTATTTAATTCTAAGAAATCCATACAAATAGTGTGGAATGGGTATGGTGGTATAGGAAAACTTCCTTGCTTGGTTTTAAATGCTCCTTGTGCATGGTGCTTGTTACAAGTATGACAAGCTGCACAAAAAGTTTTTGTATAATTTATGTATCCATATGTTTGGAATATTCGATTTACTAACTGTACCATCCCCCCTGTTGAGACATGGCACTGCCCATGGCTCAACAAAGCTGCATATCTAAATAAATTAGACAGCAATATCGGTTTTCTTTCTTTGGAAATGTACAGTCCATTCTCAAAAATTGCACCTCGTTTTACCCATTTTTGTTTTTTTGCTTTTGTAGTAAGCATCTGCATTGTTTTTAACATGTCTAAATCTAAAATCTCAGAGGGTTGTAATTCCTCATTCAAAAATAAAGTTTTGGAGTCTGAGGCTGCTTGCTTTGCAGCTGCATCATCTCGTGCATTACCTTTTGAAATCTTATCCTGTTGTTTTGTATGAGCTACACATTTACAAATAGCTACTTTGGTAGGTAACTAAATAGATTCTAATAGTTCTAAAATAAATTGCGCATGATTAATAGGTTTTCCACTGGATGTAATCATTCCTCTATTTTTCCATTGTTGTGCAAATACATGTACTGTAGAAAAAGCATACTGACTGTCAGTATATATGTTTACACACTTGTTTTTTGCTAAAGTACATGCTGTCGTCAAAGCTATCAACTCTGCTGCTTGTGCAGATAAGTTGTGTGGTAAGGATTGAGCTTCTAAAATTTCAGTGTTTGTAACTACTGCATACCCCACCAGATTCTTCCCTGTAGGACCCCTTCTGCATGAGCCGTCCACGTAATATGTCACCTCAGCATTATTCAAGGGCATATCTGTAAGATCTTGTCTAGGTAAAGCTAACTGTTCAATTTCCTGCAGGCAGCTGTGTGGTGTGCCCACCGCAGGAGTTGGAAGTAATGTCATACATCGTTCAATTGTCATATGAGGTTGGCTCAGCAGTATAGTTATACATGAGATGTCTAGCAGGAGAAAGGTATGCCATTTTCTCTTGCAGTAAAATTATTGCAACTGCATGAGGCACTCTCAATGTGAGAGGGTGGAATAACACTACTGAGGCCGAAGCCTGCACTGCCATTGCTGCTGCAACTACTGCTTGTACACAGTGAGGCAAAAATTGCACCACTGGGTCTAACTGTGATGAATAGTAAGCTATGGGGCATTGCTTATCCCCATGTTGTTGCGTCAATACTGATGTCATGTACCCTTGCTTACAATTTACGGTCTGAAAAAATCTTTTGTGATAATTTGGAAGTCTTAAAACTAATGAAGAAGCTATCAACTGCTTCAACCTGCAGAAAGCCATTTCTGCTTTTGTTGCCCATTGTAAAATATTTTGTACTGCCATTGGTGTCTTATATATTAAATCAGTCAGTGGAGCAGATTCCAAAGCATAATTTGGTACCCAGCTCCAACAAAAATTAGTTGTACCTAAGAAAGACATTATTTCTTTCTTAGTTGTTGGTTTGGGTGTTTGCAAAATTGCTGTTTTTTTTTTTTTTTCTTTATTTAGTATTCTACCTTTATTGGATATCACATATCCCAGGTATCTAACCTGTTTTTTCCAAAGTTGTAACTTACTTTTGTTTACTTTGTCCTTGTATTGCTAAAAATTTTAATAATGCTACAGTATCCGCCCTGCACTGCTGCTGGGTGGGGGCTGCTAGCAAGATGTCATCTACATAAAGTAGAATTTGACTACCTCCCGGTGGGGTCAATCCTGCCAGGTTGCTAGCCATTTCTTGTGCAAATATTGTTGGGCTCTCACAATATCCCTGTGGTAATCGAGTATATGTATACCTTTTACCCTGAAATGTAAATGCAAACCAATATTGACTATCAGGATGTATAGGTATTGAAAAGAAAGCATTGCTAATATTTACCACAGAGAAATACTTCTGTTGCGGTTCCAAATCATTCAACAAAGTATGTGGGTCTGGCACCGTAGGTGCTCTAGGTATTACTGCATTATTTACAGCTTGTAAATCTTGTACCATCCGCCATTCCCGTTTGCTTTTTTAACAGAAAATAGGGGTGTATCACATGGTGAATCAGGAGATTCTACCAGTACTCCTTCTTTGAGTAATGCTGCTATTATAGGCTTAATTCCTACTTTTGCATCCTTTCTCAAAAGGTATTGTCTTTTCTGTGGTCTAAAAGCTGACTTTGGGGTAATTGTAACTAGTCCTGCTGTTTGAATAAGCCCTACATCTGACTTGCCTGTTGACCACAGAGTTGTTGGAATTTTACACAAGGCCTTTTCTTTTTCTTTTAATAAAAAATGCTAATCAGCTGTCCTCACTAGATTGCAAGTGTACAGCTATATGTGTCTGTGTCAACCAATTCAGTTTTTGTTTTTGTATCCCTTGTCCTGACAGTTCTAAATCAGTCTGTTTCTCCCATCTTGTTACCTTTTTTTCTAAGTCTGCCCATTTAACACTTTTGTTTTTTGTCAAGCTGACATGTGGCAGTCTATTGGACTTATACAATTTTATGAATTCCTAAGGTAATGAACAGCTTACTACACTGTTTCCCTCAGTATCCCAATATAAAGTTCGTAATATTAATATGTTAGCAGGATTTTTGAAAAATTCTTGCTCATATTCCTTATCAGGTCCTGGCATGCTACAGTAGTATAGAGTACAATGTAACAAATGCTGTTGATCAGTGTCAAGGGAGGGGACTTTACTGATGGCTACGTTCATCAGTTATTCGGTTACCACCCCTGGACCAGTCGTAACTAGATCCTGGCTGTACCAATAATAAGCTTTACCCTCCGATCGCACCACAAAAGTATCCATTTGTCTTTGTGCTTCCATACCCTGCATAGTAGGAACTACTGCTATGCCAAATATCTGCATAAGGTCTCTTCCCAGTAAGTTTACTGGACATTTTGCAGAAACTACAATTTTACTTTTCTGAGTCATACCTGAAACAGGGTCAGTTATTGCTATGTTATGGGAGAGTGGTTCCCTGTATAGCTGTCCATTTGCTGCTTTTACTAATATATAATCAGGTGATTCAGAATGTTCTGGTAAGTTGGAGGGGTGTATCAAAGTCCGTGATGCTCCTGAGTCACACAGGAATTTGACTTCCCTTCCCTCCACCAGAAGTGTCACTTCTGGTTTTGTATCTGCTAGGTAGGGCTCCAGGCTCAACAATGCTAAATCTAAAATTTTATTTCCATGTTCATCTAAGTCAATTTGTACTTCCTCTACTCCTTCTACTACATTGGTATTTGTCTTTTCTATTCTAGCTGTTACTGGTGATTCCTGACTTTTATATGATGTATCCTCACTATCATATAGTCAGTCCTCATCTCCTTTATTTTCTGTCACTGCTTTCTTATTTTGTTTACAGTCCCTAGCTAGATGCCCTTTTACCTGACTGTAATACAAATACTTCAGCTCCGTCTTCAGCAGTGAAGACTTGCGCCTTCTTTCTTTTTTACTATTAAAGTGTCTTTCAGCATGTCTAGCATACTCAAGTAAGGCTTGTAGCCTGCTTGTTCGGTGATCTATCATATGCTTTGTAATAAAGCTACTGATAGGGGCAATGTAACCTTTCAAAAATGCATTTTTTTAATTGTTGTTCAAAGCATTCTAATAATCTAGCATAATATCCATCTATTGTCTTATTTTCCTGTTGTATGCATTGATTAAATGCAAGTCCAGTCTGCTCTAAGTTTTCATTTCTCAGAGATTCTGTCTGTCAGACCTTTCACTCTGTTGTCTAAAAATGTTTTTGAATTTCTAAGCTTCTGTTTTTTCACGATTTGCTTCCTCAATCCACCTGTGTGCTTGAGGTATGTCTAGTTGGTGCTGCTTTTTTGCCTGACCTCCTGCATCAGATTTAAGCTGTTTAAGGAGTTTAACTAGTGTAAGTTTATCTAGTTTACCATCAAATTCATATTTGTTAACACATTTTGTATAATACCTAACATATCAGCATGCTGTAATTGCATGTATTTTGCCTCTTTGGTTAGGGGCGGATCTTGCAAGGTTTTAGTGCACTGATTTCCCATGTCTTAAAAAAGACTGTTACGTAACCCTTTTCTTACCACGTGGTATCTTGGTTCCTTACACAGTTTATCTAGAATAACTGCCTACCTTATTTTGTTTCCCTGATCTATGACAAAATATACAGTAATTTCTTATGTCCCTGATCTGTACAACAAATCCTGATCTGTACAACAAATCTATGACAATTATGTCCCTGATCTGTACAACAAATCTATGACAATAATATTTACTGTAACCTAGTCCCTGATCTAAAACAGAAAAAAGGCAAAAACCTTCCTACCTGAGTCTCCTGGTGATGAAAGTGTTCAAATTCCGCTCTTCGGCCACAGATCAGAAAGTGGACAGCCTCTTTGCACACAACAATTCAGTCGGAGGTCTTTTTCACTTAAGAAGAACCATTTTGGCAACTTTTCCTGCGCAGATTTATTACCACCCATACACTCTGACCTGTAGCTTACCAAGGGAATTCCGGTCCGAAGGACCAAACTGTCAAATAAATTATTAAAAATCAGACTGTAAAATCATTAGGCTTTTAAAAATGACAGTCACCAACACAGGAGATTCAGATACAAGAAACTTTACTAGTGTACACCAGGAGGCAGAAAACCATACAGTACAAGTATAGAATTCTGTCTAACTTGATACAGGAAGTATGTCTCGTTATATACACTATACATTCAAGCTGTGCCCACCTTACTGACGTGGTCAGTCACAGGGCACCTACATCACTATAGTCTACAATATTTTAATCATAAGAAAGTGCTGAGGTTATACTTTTTAAAAGTTTTCCCATGAGAATAAAACAGCCTTGCAAAGCACCTGGTCAGTTATAATGTCTTTCTGTAAATGTTATTCTTTCAAGGTTTCAGTCCTGCTCAAATACAATAGTCAGTTCAGTTCTTAATATGCTTCTTTGTTCTTCTCGCAACATTAACTTCTAGCAGCTGTGCTGATAATATTCACAAGGCCAACTATCTCAGAGGAAGGAAGAAAAGATTCAATGCCTTATACATGCATTTCCCTGACCCAGCAGATAATCATTAGTGAAAAACATAAGCTTGCTGAGCTGGCTACTGCCAGGGTCAGAGTTCAATCACACTGCAGCTCCAAAGCTTCAAGCAATTACATGTAAAATCATTCTTACTGCCATATTGTAAAATAGAATAAAATGCATTACATACTATTTGCTTTTAAACTAGCACTTCATATATGTTTAAGTACATATTTTCTAACACATGGCATCCAGGAACTGGTGGAGTGCCATGGATGTTGATGCCTGTGAAATCCCCATCATATCACCAGTTGGTTTTTGGAAGGTACCTGTAGCTAGTATTCTTAGGCCAACACATACCTTGGTATCCACACTGGGATGGGTTCCCCTCTGTTGTTTCTGTGTGTGAGGCTTGGCCAGCACACCTCAACAATTTGCTGTAGGAAGTCCCTGTCCACCCTATAGTGCTCCACTATCTCCAGCTCATGTAGCCCCTAGTAGGTTACCCTGGGTCTGTACACTGTTCTCCCTCTCCTCACTGTGGGTTGCTCAGCAGCATTCACAACATCACCACCCTCAGCACCTTGCTCATGTTGGTTTATGATAGCAAGAGCAGCCCCTAACATTTTGTCTGACTTAAGCTTTTTAAGCTTTCCCTCTTTGTATACTGCAGTGTTGCAGAGTTCTAGAGAAAAAACAGGGGGGAATGGTGTTTGCAGAGTTTAAAGTGCTGGGCTGGGCTGGGCTAGTCTGCTGCCTGTGTAATTGGCTGATTCTGATATATTTCACCTGGCAGCTCTGCTAGTTCTCCTTGGTTAACTTCCTACTACTTCTTTTCCTTTTTTTTGCCTTTCTGTTTCTGCCCGGGGGGAAGCGCCATGAAAACGAACGCAAACGCATGCCAATGCGCGCACACACTGTGTGCATGTTTACAAGGAGTTTCCTATCTTATAACAGTGTGCACCTTGGGTCTGAGGTTTTCAAATAAGACAACTGTAGACATGTCTCTTTGCAATACTGAGCAACTCAGGGCAAACACGAGCCACTGTGCTCCAATTAGCTTACAGCCTGTCTGACACACACCCTCATGATGTCACCTATATTCTAGCCTTACACTCACCTACTCCAAATCTTACAGTCTTGGGACATGCCTCATATGCTGGGGAAAATTGGGATTCACTATCCTTATCCTCATTTGCATAGGATTGCCTAGTAATGCATGGTTACATCTCTCACACTAAGCTTCCCCCCTTAGCAACCACTAGTCAGTAGCCATGTTGTCTTCAGCCTGCCATTCACCTGCATGGCAGAATAAGCTTTTTAATGAAAATGCCTATTTTTGGCTTTTTGTAAATAATTTTCTTGTTTTTTTAAGCGCCACACATTTGCGCGGTGCTGCACTATGCTTAAACATCGGAGATCGGGGGAAAAAAAGTAAAATTTTTATGCTTTTAAACATTTTGCACTGCCAATGTTCTTATATTTGGCCACTGGCATGCTTCCTCAACTGTATGCATCCTTTATTTGGAGCTGTCATAGCTCTGTTTAGCTATTTGCAGAAATGTACTCCGTTACCAATGGAGTACATTTCTGCAGGTAATACTAATCTTCCACGGACGGGTTAGTGGTCGCTGGATCTCACATTTATCTCATTTGCATGGATTTCACCAGCAAATGAGGTAATTTGCATATCATAATGTTGTCCGTGCAAGACCAGCTTTAGCAGCTCTCGTGCACGCCCCTACAGTCTGTTCCTGGATCACACGGCAGACATCTTGCCTGTGCGACGTCATACACTACTCTAACACTCCGTGCAAGCTTTTGAGAATCCGGGGGATTATAACTCCTTAATATAGTTAATTAACAATTTTTCTACAGTTCCTGTTATATTGTAATAGAAATTGTTGACGTGTTTTTGTGCATTCTATAGCCGCACATCACTTCTTCTCTATACTTTATTCATTATTAAGTAGCTGAAACAGATACACTACTTGAAATACTTGCAACATATATGGCATATTTTTTTTAAATAAAAAGCTGCAAATTACACAATGGACTGGTTGAAATTTCCTATAAACTGATTAGTCAAAGATGATTCCTCTTTCAAGTAAATACGAATATTCCCAATGGACCAGAGTTCATTGACCAGATCACCTACTTCATATTCATGAGTAAATTAATCCATCAACACTTTAACATATACAAAGAGTCTAAGCACAATAAACAAATTGTGTTGCTAAATGTGAGTAATTAATTAAAAAAAGACTGCAGCATCAAAAATGTTTTAAAAGGTTCAGAAACCACACCAAGTGCTTAAGACCAGCAACATATACGATATAACATAATAATTTTATATAAAATCATGCTAATAACCCCTTGTCAGGAATGCTGCTGCCCAGTATAATAAAATTCTTCTGTCCACAACTTTTCTAGTACCCTGTGCTGTACCCAAAACTGTTGTCACCCCCCTCCACATTAGTTTGAGGTCCCAAAAAAAAAAAATATGAGGAAAAAATGTGAAAAGAAATCTCCTTTGAAAACTGACAAAAACATGAGAAAAAATATTCTCCCTTGAAAACTGTAACAAACCAAATCCTTTGGTACAAACTTGACAAGTGACTTACAACAGTTGAAGCGCTTCAGCCCTGACCATAGTCAAGTACTAGACTAGCTGTCTTGTGGGCCATGTTAAGCCTAAACAATTTCACTTGGTGAGCAAAAAAACCCTGTACTTCTTGTCTGTGAGGCAGGCACTCTTCAACCATTATGCCAACCTCCAATCCCTAAATGTCAGTACTGCACTTCTGCCCAATCAGCATCATGCAGTCGCACCCCCAACACGTTACTTCCTTCACTATATCCATGCTACGCATCTACATCAATTCAGCCCATTTTTCAGCATAAACTACTGAATGCCGATCACTGCAACCACTGAATGCAATGGTAGAATAAACGAATGATAAATGCCCATCAGTGCAACCACTGAATACAACGGTAGAATAAACTAATGATAAATGCCCATCAGTGCAACCACTGAATGCAATGGTAGAATAAACGAATGATAAATGCCCATCAGTGCAACCACTGAATGCAATGGTAGAATAAACGAATGATAAATGCCAATCAGTGCAACCACTGACGACAATGGTAGAATAAATGAATGATAAATGCCCATCAGTGCAACCACTGAATGCAATGGTAGAATAAACGAATGATAAATGCCCATCAGTGCAACCACTGAATGCAATGGTAGAATAAACGAATAATAAATGCCAATCAGTGCAACCACTGACGACAATGGTAGAATAAATGAATGATAAATGTCCATCAGTGTAACCACTGACTACAATGGTAGACTACAACGAATGATAAATGCCCATGAGTGCAACCACTGAATACAATGGTATAATAAATGAATGGTAAATGCCCATCAGTGCAACCACTGAATACAGTGGTAGAATAAACGAATAATAAATACCAATCAGTGCAACCACTGATGACCGTGGTAGAATAAACAAATGATAAATGCCCATCAGTGCAACCACTGATGACAATGGTAGAATAAACGAATGATAAATGCCCATCAGTGCAACCACTGACAACAATGGTAGAATAAACGAATGATAAATGCCCATCAGTGCAACCACTGAATACAATGGTAGAATAAATGAATAAATGCCCATCAGTACAACCACTGAATACAATGGTAGAATAAACGAATGTAAAATGGTAGAATAAACGAATAATAAATATGTTTTTAAAATAAATCATTACAAAAAATTCATTCAAACACAGCAGTGTATTTATTATATTTCTGGTACTATATTTAGTACCATAACATCTAAACAGCAGATGCAACATTGCAACATTTGCATATGCTGTGTAATTCTTAGCAGTGGACAGAAAAGTTACTGTAACTGTTAGTTCACTGCAGGGTAAGTCAAATAAAAGTATTTGCATATTGAGACTTAAAACTCCTTCTTAAGTTAATCATAATCACATTGTTTTAAAATGTATATTGTGGAATTTAAAATCATCTTTAAACTATTTTACAAAAAGTCTGGAAAGCTAAGAGTAACTTCTCAGCTGTACAAAATGAGAATTTGTGTGGTACAAGTTAGATTAAGTCCAAGCATGTAATAAAGGGCTTGAGGACATGATCTATTTATTGATTCCAGGATTTGCTTTTTCCTTCCAAATACAGTGTGGCCTGAAGTGTAAACCAAGTTTTTTGAACATTAAAAATAACATATCTACTGCTGTTGAAGCATTATTAGTCCTGTATCTTAAAATAATGAGTAAAACTGTAATGTGTATAGGCTGTCTGAAATTTTATACATTTGCACTCAATGATGCTACTTTAAGGTTTACATAGTCTGTGTATAGGTACATTTGTTTTCCTGCACTGATTAACATAAACATACTAAGCACAGGCAATATTCACCATCTAACATTTACTTGAAGGACAACTGTATGATGTTTGTTAGCACTGTTGATATAAAGGGTGATTCATATGCCATTAGGCACATGACAATGGACATTTGATAAAAGTGCAGGGGTATAAGCCAGGAGGAACTAAATTAATGTACTAGAATGAGCAAGTCCTGTGCATTGCCCTGTTACTTTAAGTGTGCAATGCCTGTCAGGGATGTATTCCATTTATTTATCCTTTGTTGACCAGATTAGTCCCATTAGGCTAGTAACTTCATTTCAGGAGAGACCTAAACCGATATTTATACTACTAGGTGAAAATGATCTGAACTTTGAGGTCATTCCCTACTCTTTTCTATAAGCGTTGTGGATATTTTACATCTACCTGAGCCACTGCCAACTCAAGCAGATGAGACTATACCTCTCACCTGTCCAGATTTTTGCAGAATGTCCAGAGTTTTGCCTCACATTTTGGCCTGTCATAAAATTGTGTTTTCTGGCAAATCATTAGCTAGTCGTTGAGGACTAAAGTCAGAAAATAATGACAGATATTTGAGTTTCAGATGTCATGCCTTTCAGAAAATTCATGCTAATGTAAAACCTGTTATTCTATCACCTTTCTACATTTTTAAGAGCAATGTTTAAACATTGTCCTTATTTTGGGACCTTTGACCCCCATTATTTATGGCTTTGTCCAGATTTCCTGCTCTAAGAGGTTGAGAGGTATGGATGAGACCTTGGTTTAACATTCATCTGAAGGATGCATGCAACACAGGAAATGGCTGCATTGCATGGTGCCCATGCTGCCAGCTCTCCTGGTGGTCTACTGTTTAGGATTTAGTACTACCATCACCTCAGCCACTGTTTGGTCACTGGTTAGGGAACCTTCAATGCATTTTTGATCTCCAGACTGAAAATAGACTGGAAGCCAAGACCTTTGGCTGACCTCTAGACTAGAAACCAAGACCTCTGGCTAGCTAAGTTTTCAGATGATTGCAAAGAACTTACATGTAAATAACTGGTGTATTGAAAATAAGCTTCAATGAAATATCAAAAGTGCAGTATCATCTGATATAGTAGACAACCTGTCCATTCAGCATACAACATTAATGATACCCCACTACCAAATGAAAAATACTGTCAGGAATGTTTATACATGGTTAATAATTCCATTTCTTATCATCATATGACAGCAGTATTCAAAAAAAATCCGTCTACTTAGTATAGCTAATTGCCAACGGACTGTCACCCACATCTAAAGAAGTCATTGTTCCCTTATATTCAGCATTGGTTAGGGCAGTTATGAGCATAATGGGATGTTCTTCACTTGATATATTAACAATTAAAAAGACCCAAAGATTCTAAACTAGAAAGAATTGCATCCAGCTGAGCTACCACCAACTCAAGCAGACGAGACCTTGGTTTGTCATCTCATCTGAAGGATGCATGCAACATAGTAAATGTCTGCATTGCATGATGTATGTGCTGCCTGCTCTCCTGCCGGTCTATTGCTTAGGATTTGGTACTGTCAAAACTAGCTTAAAGACCCTGCACTACCAAGAGATAGTGGAAGCAATGCTCCTTTGTTCAGTATCCTACAGACTTTCAAGAGTTGGTCTATGCTTCATATTCCATGCAATTAGAGGCACAGTTATTTTGGCTTTTTTGCATCTTAGCAAGTCTAATACCTCCACACGTACCAGAATTAGGGACTGAAATCATCACCAGCAAATAAATAAAATGCAAATGACAGACAGATTCGTCACCCAGTGTCCCACCCAACCTCTGGAACAGACTTTTCCCAGTGATTATGCAGTGTGATACACTAAGACAATTCAAATGAGGCATTGATCATATGACAGAGACCCTCAAATTCACCCCAGGTTTAACTGGCCTAGATCTCTTAGAAAAACAAGGTACAGACTTAAGGTGGGTATTGGCAAAGCATAAATAATCATGTGACTCAACTGCCTTAAAGTTCATGGGAAGCCTATGAATCTTTTCGGCATCTCTATGCTCTTTTTCACATGTATTGTTTAATTGTTGCCAAGTAAATAAAGGTCTACGTTAATAGATTTTCTACTGCATGCATTCTTTATAGAGTAATTTGAGTCATTCCTTTGCAATCTGAGGAAGAACTAAATTTAGTGTACTAGAAAGCCAGACATATGCCAACAAAACATCTGACAATATAAAAAGAACCCCAGATAAATGCTAACTGTTCAGTCTTATAAATACTACTGAGTCACTCCCTATTGGAAGGTTAAGACTCAACAGTGAGATTTCTGAAACTCAAAAAAGTTAAGTAGAATTGTACAGGTAAACCAGTGAATGGCAAAACGTGGTGTTACACATTAAAAAACAATTTACGGACAAGCCCACCCTCTCTGTGCCCTAATATCAAGTGCTACACAGCTAAACCCCCTGATACTTATATTTACTAGCTCTGAAATAACTTTAGTTTGCAGAAGTTGAATTCCTATGAGAAACAGACATTATACACTTTCCCAGATCACACTTAATTTCTCAGTGTTCAGTGGTTGCATTATGAAATATACTTTGCAGAAGCAGAAATTCTGTGAGAAACAGACATTGCAGACTTTCCCCTGATCATAATTAAGTTCTCTGAATATTCAGCAGTTGCATTAATAGGCTTCAAAAATACAACCAGAACTGCTTTAGAATACATCAAGATTTCCATTTAGCATTCACTCACCATGTAGAAATTACTGTTTCAAAATCATTAATAACTTAAAATACACATAACATTTTGTAAACCAGCTTACTCAAGAGACATGTCTAACAGCTGCCACAAATATCCTGCATCATAATGTAGGGTGTCTGCTAAAACTGACAGCTCTAAGTAAGGAGGGAGGTTGGCTTAATGGTTAAGGTGTTTACCTTGCAGACACAAGGTGCAGGGTTTGAAACTCCCTAGGGGCAATTAGCTAGGTTTAAAATTACCTAGAAAGCAGCTAGCCTAGTACTAATCTATCTATGAACTAATGCAATCTTTCTATAAAACATAAAATGTGCATATTTGTAAACTTGCAGTCCAATATACTCATCATTCTGAGGTTCTAACCAATGCTAATTCCCTTCCCATCACCCATAGAGACATCTACCTAGTGGAACCTTAAACAATCTTTTCTATAAACAATTCTACCACCTATGCTAGTGAACAAACAGCATCACAATGTCCCAAAATACCCCCTAAGGAATCATCATCCATGTTCCAATACCCACGTATTCCATTGCTTTACAATCAGTTCCACTGAACAAGCTGTTGCAAACTTGAACCAGACATAAAATAATGTGGTGCCAGCAAATATACAAAATCAACCTACTACAGAATCATTAAAAGTCTCAGTGCTAGAATATCTTTGAGAAGCTTCCATGTATTCATGTTTCTGTCATAGCCACACTTAAACTATAATAATCTACAAAGCCAAACCAGTTCAGGACCTAACCTTCAATCCCTAAACTCAAATTCTGCTGCACAGACAACAGCTTCTCTGTACTCACCACCAAACTGTGGCAGGCACCCCCCTCAGTACTGCCTTATTTCTCAGACTACACCATTTAGATGCCTATATGGTGGGTGTAAGCTAGTAAGGAGGTAGCTAATGGTTATGTGGGGGGTGGTATGTCAGTTTGAGATTAGTTAACTTACAATTGGCCTCTGTCAATTAGAGATATAGGAGTCAGACTCAAGGTGAATTTACAATTTGCCATCCAATGATCAGGATTTCACTTGAAAAGAGTCTGGGTGTACTCTGCTTCACTTGGATGGGGAGAATGTTCCATAGTGTGGGGATCCTTTGAGACCCATATCAGTCTCTTCAGCATGTTCTATTTATGCTGCATGAAAGTTCAGTCGCTGGATCTAGAATTCCTGGTGCTGTTTCTTTTGCGGATTTGCAAGAGATCCATCAGAGCTGGGTCTGAGGGTGCCTTATATGCCAGGCAAAGACCACCTCTCAAAAACTTGTAGAAGACTGAGTAAAGAGATAGGCCCTTAATGTAATCTGTGCAGGACAGAGTATTCATACCCTGTATTCTCCTGGTGATAAACCTTTGACAGTATTCCAAGTGTTGCAGGTGCCTGGTTAGTTACATGCCAGAACGGGCATTGCATTTGATGATGGGTCTGATAAGGACTGAGCAGAATGTTACTAATACTTCCTTGGACATGGATGCCATACCTTTGCTTGTGAGCTGGGTCACATAGAATGATTTTTTATTGTCTTGGCTATATATCGGTGGAAGGCCAGATTAATATCAACAAACCTCTAACTATTGGGTCAACTCCTAGGGGTGTTTTATCAACAGAGTAATTAGCTTGGGTGGATAACTTCCCAAAGAACACTATTATGCATTTTTTAGCACTGAGTGTTAATCAGTGGCTCTGACAACAGTCATGTGTTTGTGTCAGACCATCTTGTGGGATGTTTGTGTCATGGGGGTAATCTTTCATAGCTACCAATTTACAGTCATCTGCAAACTTGGTGAACCAGAGGCATTCGGCATTTGCCTTGACTTCTAAGATGTAGATGCCAAACAGAAGCAGTTCCAACACAGAGATCTGGGGTACTCCACTGGTAATGGGTCTCCTAGTGGAAGTGGTCTCACTGATCTGGACTTCTTGGAGCCTGTCTGTGAGCCAGCAAGCAATCCAGTCAGTTATATATGGATTAATGCTTAGTCCTCAGAGTTTGTCAACAATACCTGAGTGGGGTATTGTAGTGAATGTCTTGACCAGGTTTAGGTAGGACATGATCACCCTTGTTCTTGCATTCATAGCCTTGGTAATCCTCCTGAAGAAGTTTACCATGTTGATTAAGCAAGACCTTCCCTTGACAAAGCCAAAGTGAAATGTGTCAAGAGTCTTTAGGTTGCCAATGTTCTTCTTGATCATTTCGATGATAATTCATTCCATGGGTTTGCATATTAGACTTGTCAGACTGATGAATCTGTAGATCACAGGGTTGGCTGATGGTCCATTATTGCGGAGAGGGATTGCTATTATGGCCTCCATTTACTTAGTATATAACCTGTTTTGAGTCTGTAGTTAAACAGTGTCTCTAGTGGTCCTGTTAGGTCATATTTGAGGCTATTTAGGAGGCAAATGGAAATACTGTCAGGGCCCATTGAAGCAGTGTTTTTGGTGTAAATGAGCACCGCCAGAATCTGCTCCCTGTTGATAGCTGGGTGGGGGATATGCTAGAAAGGATTTCACATGGGGTAGTGGGTGAAACTGGAGGTTGACTTTAGAGGTAAATTTATCAGCTAGAAGATTTGCTCTGTCACTCTGGTCAATGAAGATTGTGACATTCACCACCAGTTCTGAGCACTGGTGTGTGATACCTTTATGGCTGGTGACAGCTGAAGAAGGCTTTGTAATTGCCTTTAGTGTGGGATGCTATGCTGACATCATAATTGGCCTTGTTGGACCTTATTAGAGCTCTTATTTTTTTGTTTCATTGAATCAGAGGGGTCTTGTCTTTCTGAGAGTTGCTGTTTCTGATTTTGGCCATAACATTTTCTTTTGTTATATACTCTTAAAGTTAGGATTCTACCAGTGAAGTTTGTTTTTGAAGTTAGAGCTGGGTTTGTTGCTTGTAGGTTGCTTTTTACACCCATGTTGCAAGTTATATGCACGTGTTCCTCTGTAATTCTGCTGTACTCTGTAATTATCTCCTGTTAGCTGTATTACTATACAGTGTGGACAGAGCTTGCACATGGTCATTTATCGATCAGTGCCCTACTTATGTAAATATACTCTACTTACAAACCTCAGAGGTGTTGCTAGGGTGTGGAAAAGGGGGCAGCTACTGTGGGTACAAGATGTTAGAGGTCGTGACTGGCACATGCCGATCAGGCAGTAATGCATTACCAGCATTCAGAATCGAATGATAAGATTAAGCACTTCAGCCCTGAATGAAAATGTAAGCATTTCATGTCTGGTATTTGGCTGGAGCAAGTCACTTTTTACAATTTTCTGAGCAGAATATTTTTTGTTGATCCTCAACTAAGAGGGCTTTTTCCCCTGAATTTCAAGTTGGGGGGGTGCCAGATTGGAGAACTTCTCAGGGTGACAGCAAATACGTAGAAACATTTATGGCTAACTTTATTCTTCCTTTATCTACCACTTTTATTTTCTTCCTCATGGTTATCCCTCATTTACATCTAATCCTTTTTTCCCTCCATTCGCTACTTACAAAAACTGCAGCTGGAAGCACGTCATTCACATAATAAGTTGTCAGTCCCTGACCAGTTACACACATTGAATACCTGAAAACACAATCACTTACAGTTATGAATGACTAATACTGTCTCTGTCAATATGTATAGTCATTATTCACATTCTTTACCATACCGATACCTCAGCGATAAATAGGACGTGCTGGATGGATAGATTCCTGTCCCAGAGACTCCCCATGCTTTGGAACAGGATTCCAATATACATCAGGCAGAGCCCCTCACTAACACTCTTCAAGAAAAACCTTGACGGGTGGATGGGAAACAGAAAATTTACCCTGGGGATCACTGCAGTGGCTCTGCTGGACAGTGGCACAGGGAACTAATGGCTCTGCTGGATAGAGGCACAGGGAACTAATCTAAGGGGTGGCGAAAGCCAACACTTTTTGGCTAGGCTTATGAATGCCATTGGGCAGATAGCCTAGTACTTACCTATGAACCTATCACTTTTTAACAAAAAATTGTTCAAATTTTGATTTATTAGGTTCACAGGTAGGCACTAGGCTATCTGCCCGAAGGCATTTATAAGCATGGCCGGAATGTGTTGGCTTTCTCCGGCCCCTTAGATTGGTACCCTGTGACTCTGTTCAGCAGAGACATTGAAGCAGGGTAAACTTTCTGTTTCCCATCCACTCGTCAAGGTTTCTCTTGAAGAGTGTTAGCAAGGAGCTCTGCCTAATGTAGATTGGGATCTTGTTCCAAAGCTTAGGAAGTATCTGGGACAGGAATCTATCCCTCCAGCATGTCCTATTTATTGTTGTGGTGAGGTTTAGATCCCTAGAACATGTGGCTCAAGGGGATATGGTTTTCTTTAGGTGGAGCATGCCCATCAATTCTGGGTTGGACATGGCCTTGTACATCAGGCATAGATCTCCTCTGAGTAGGCGGTATGCAACCGAGTACAGCTGGAGTTTTTTCAGTTGAGCTGCATAGGGCATCTGTTTGAGGCCAGTGATCCTCTTGGTGAGGTACTTCTGTGGTCTTTCCAGCTGTTGCAGGTGTCTTGTAAGGTACATCCCAAATGGGGCATTGTACCCTATGGTGGGTCTGATGAGTGATGTATAGAGGGGCACAATGACCTCTTTTGATCTGGATGCAAAGCCTTTTGTGATTAGGTGGGCCACATAGAAGGATTTTCTAACCACTTTGGCAATGTGATTATCAAAGGAGAGATTACTATCTACTTGAGTCCCCAGATCCCTTATTACATCTTCCATATTTAGGGGGCTACCACCTATGTGGTAGTTTGTGGGTACTTTGTTTTTTCCAAAGGGGATGACTATGCACTTTTTGGTATTTAGCTTGAGGCCATGGTTTTGATACCAGGTATCTGTCTCCGTGAGGCCCTTTTGGAGGATGCCTGTGTCAGCCAGAGAGTCAATTATAGCCCCTAGTTTGCAGTTGTCTGTGAACATGGTCAGCCATAGACCTCCTGTGCTTGCCTGTACCTCTGAGAAGTATATGCCTAACAGGAGGGGTCCTAGGAATGAGCCCTGGGGAACGCCACATGTAACCGGTTTAGTGAGACCTAGCTCCCACAATTCTTAACATGCGGGTTCTGTCCATGAGCCAGTTGGCAACCCATCTCGTGACATATGGGTTTATGTTCAGGCTGGTGAGCTTGTCTATAATACCAGAGAGGGAATGGTGCTGAAGGCCTTTGCAAATTCTAGGTAGGCTGTGTGAACCACCTTTCCCTCATCTATGGCCTTGGTACCTGTCTCAAAGAAGTCCACCAGGTTTAGGAGACATGATCTGCCCTTAACAAAGCTAAACTGGGTAGGGTCCAGTGTTTGGAGGTTCCCAATGTCTCTGTTAATGAGTTCCATGATGATGCGCTCCATAGCCTTGCAGACCAAGATAGTCATGCTTATAGGGTGATAGTTCCCGGGATCTGTTGTGGCTCCACCTTTGTGGAGTGGAATAACTGTTGGTGTGTATGACTCTATGGGCACATAGCCTGTGGAGTGGCTGACTTTGAACAGTGTGTTTAGGAGAGAGGTTAGTTCATCTTTGAGCTCATGTAGGATGCAGCCTGGGACACCGTCATGTTCCATTGATGCTGTGTTGTTGGCTTTGCAAAGGGCTGTTTTAACCTGAGTGTCTGTGATTTCAGGGGCACAACATTCTTCTGGTATGGTTATGGGCTCTTTTGGGGGTGAGAGAGGGTTGAAGTTTGCACTGAACCTGTCTGCCAGGATGTTGGCGATACTGGTCGGTTCAGTGTATTTTGTGCCATTCTGCATTAACTCTGAACAGATCTGAGAACTGCCACTTAGATTCTTGACATAGCTAAATAATGCCTTGTGGTTATCTTTGGAGTCCTTGGCAGTTTTTCTTTCAAAGCTAGCCTTGGATAATTTTATGAGGGATCGTAGTTTCTTGCTGATACTGATCAGGGATGTCTTCTCTTCTTGGGATTTTACTCTTTTCTGTACTAGTTTCCTCCTTCTATTGTATAGCTTGTTTATGGCAGGGGTCCACCAGACTGGTTTCCTTTTCTTGGAGGAGTGAGTCTTGGTTTTGCTTGGTATAGCATGATCCATACATTCTTGTAGGTGCCCATAGAGTGCATTAGTAAAGGATTTTGCAGCTTGGGCAGCGTTATCCTTTAGCATGGGGGCTTTGAAACTTTCCACCTTGGTCTTAAGTAACGTGAAGTTTGCCTTTGGAAAGGTTTTCATGGTGGTTTCTTTGAATGAGGGTGGGGGCAGAATGTGGATTAGTTTATGGTCAGATCTAACCAGTAAGGGGTTGACCTCTGGTGTGGAACACCGGTCGCCCATGTTGGTGATGACCAGGTCCAATATGTTGTCACCGCTGGTGGGGGTGTTGACCAGTTGATCCAGGGCATTTGAGTTTATAAATTCCAGGAAATGTTGGGCAAGGGAGTTAGTACTTGAGTAGTTCTCCCAGTTAATGTTTGGGTAATTGTAATCACCCAATATCAGGGTGTTTGGTAGGACCTTTATGTTTCCCAGTGTTTCCAGAAATGCGGAATGGGGGTCCTGGGACATGGTGGGTGATCTGTAGCAAGCTACAATTTGAATTGCAGTTTTGCCCATTGTTGTTGCATGTGGATGATCTCTGAAGCATCTTGCTGTGCCACTAACCTGGAGGTGTGGGTATCCTTGATGAATATGGATATGCCCCCGCCTTTTGTATTTCAGTCTGGGTTTTATGGCCAAAATGTATGGTATGAGTTGTAGCCTGGTAGTGCCGGGGTGTTCTCTGCAGCCTTAAACCAGGTTTCTGTTACTAAACATATATCAATTTTCTCCATACTGAGGAGTGCCTCGAGTGCATGCATTTTGAGATTTAGACTTCTGGCATTGAGTAGCATTACCCTCAGTTTTTTGTTACTTGTGCTATTTATGGTGGTGGCTTTGTCTTTTGAGCCTTGCTTAAAAAAGGCACTATGGGGGTGGCAAGAGTCTTGGCCAGTATTCGAAAGCCTATGGGTGACAGGTGCAAGCCATCACTAGTGAAGCAGCGTGGCTTGTCGAGCATGTCATCCCAGGCTGACAGACACTGGATCCCCTTTGAATGACACCAGAAGCTTTGCCAATTGTTGAAACTGATCATTTTTTCTTTATACCATGGTATCATTCTTGGTGAGGGCCAGATGCTACTCAAGGTCAGAGTCATACTGGCCTGGGTTATGTGATCAGAGAGCTCTTCCATGTCTCTTTTTATGTAATCCAGGGAGGTACGGCTCAGGTCATTCACAACAACATGGACAATGACAGAGTCACATTTGTACTTGTTGTGGAGTGACCTGAGTGCTTGTGTTATGTGGTGGATCCTGGCACCCGACAGGCAGCTAATAGTAACCTTCTCCTTGTTTAGCATAGTGAGTGGGATGTCTGTATGCCTGACTATAGAGTCACCTATTACTAGAGTGTTGGGTATGTTATTTAACAATGTTTCCATTTTTTGTCATTAACTTCCAAGCTAAAAGTATTTTCAAATAACTTCTGTAAACACAGACTAACAAACTTTGAGTGATACACCTCTTATATGCTTGCTTTGAACTTATGCTAACATAACTGCCTTTTGTAGAACTGTCATAACAGCTGGGACCAGATTAGCTGAATAAAATGATTTCAAAACAACTTATGGTAAACAATAACTCTGCAATTGATTGTAAGGAGTATAAGTAACCAACCACTGCATGTATCGTCTCCACTTTACAGTGTCATTCATGTCTGCATCACTTTGTGACCGGTGTGATATCCGAAACATGTTATGCCACTCAGCTTACCTTCCTAGTTATCAGATGTAATAAATATAAAAATCTTCAAACCCTTTTTGTAAGGGTGCTCTAGCTATTTTGAAATCAATCCTAAAATGGTATTTTAAAGGGATTTGCCCTATCAGCAATCATAAATTCTCGCATTAAAATCATAATACACTTTACACAGTTTAACACTGAAAGGCATGGTTTTACATTCTTATTATGAACTTTTTTATTTTTTTCAATGAATATTTTGCGATTTTTAGAAAAAAATAAAAGCAAAGTATTCTATTGATTGACACTAGCAACTAGTAAGGCAGTTAGATGTTTTGCTGATGCCATTGAGGAATAAATCCTGGACTATGGCCCAGGTGACCTGAGTTTGTATACTGGCCTGGATGCTTGATAGTACAAGCAAAGGCTGATGCATTAACATTCCCAAATGGAGGGCTGGAGTATTGTTATGACATATAAAGTCTGGTGCAGAGAGGATGGAGAATGATTGCACAAGTCAGTGACAGTAGCCCTAATCAATGTTTATGTATATGCATGTTGGGGGAATATGCATGTGTAATGGGGCATAACTGGTCCATGCAATGATGGTTGTACCCATATCACCATACTGAGCAGAGATTGTGGATTCCATTACAAATTCCCTCAATTGTTAGCAAGACAGTAAGGGGACAGCAGTCCTGATATCTGGCAGGCTGATGCCCACCCCCAAACAGTGTACCCTAGCAGATGTGCAGAATCCCTCATGTTAGGAGTCTCCCCACCACTAGAGAGTACAATGGGCTCCAGTTTGTTAGGAGGAGGCCTGATATTCAATGTGAAGGAGGACGACAAAGTATAAAGAAGAACAAAGTTATAAAACATAGTCATAAATGTATACAGGAAAGATTGCTTGATTAATTACTGCACAGATGCACTTAATTTAACTTGGAATTTGAACTGCTGCAAGGACATATGTACACAGAAACCAGTTTTATTTAGTTGGATATGAGAAAAATGGTTTCAAGAATTAAAATCTGCTGAAGTACTTACGGCTTCTTGCATCAACCAGCTACTCGACTGATAGTGTAAATTAAAAATGAAGTAAACTTTTGAATTTTGAGTTATCAAACAGAAGACAATGATTTTATTTAACAAAGATTTAAACTGATTTTAATACTATTGGAAACGTAAGTTGTTATTTTACCAATGACTGTGCTTCAATCAGTGAGCTGGAAGACAAAAATAACTAATATTTTGCAGATATACCTGATAGATGATTAAAAGCTGCAGTACTTAAAGTGAAACTTGAAGTTTGAGTTAAGGAAAACGAACATATCCTTTGTCATTTACAGAATGATAAGGAGAGATCCTTTCTGAAAAGAGATAAAGAGGGACCTCAATTAACAGATATCGAAATATGGAGAATGTGTTCAGGGATGAGTTTATGGTGACCCTATATAAAACTAGCTCTTACATTCCAGGAAAGTAGATTGGATTACTGTACTGTTTTAACTTGCACAATTCTGCAAGTAGATGCTGATTGTTTTATTTAGGAAAAAAGTACAGTTATTAGGGTAAACTGATATTTCTTACCTTAAATATCTATGCCACCTTTTTAAAGTATCACTGCATGGAAGGATTAAAAATTTCTGTCTCTAGAGATGATTCCAAAAAAAGGCACATTAGTTCAGGATTCCATCTCTTTATTAAATGGTACAAATCATTTTACAAGGCGCATTGTCTGTAAAAGGCAAAGATAGCTCTCTGCCATTAACAATGTGATGGTCTCCCATTCACAGAAGATAGCCAAGCGTTGATTCATCCTAACACATCATACTTCTCAAATGCAAACACTTCAGACTAAGGCACATTGAATTGACAGTAAACTTTGTAGTGTTGAAAACTGCAATCATTATAATTATCTGCAGAAAACTGGTTTTCCAGGAGAAAGGTGAACCCACTAAAGCTTTATTTGAAGAGATGGAGAGGTGGGGGGCTGGAGTGAAACAAAATGGCAGCAAGTTTCCGAAGCTCTGTGTAGTACGATAATTATGTTACATCTTACAGCATTTTTCTGATACAGAGTCAGCCTGGGTGCTCCTGGCGTAGTTTGTTTTCTCTTTTCTTCTTTATTATGACCAACTGCCTACATAAAAGCAGTATGGAGCAACAACAGCTGGAAGGAGAGGGGCCTGAGCCAATGCGCTAGTAAACTTGATTCCCTCAGGGTGATGTTAGCTTAAGTCTTGGTGGATAATTCAAGAATCAAGGCTATATGGCATCTGAAACCTGAGGATGTAAAAACCCTCCTGCTAAAAGTGCACTTTTTGAGTAAAGCAACTTCCATGAATGCAACTTCTGTTCAAGAGTTTCACACTAAGATAGCCATCCACGACAAGGAGATAAAGGCACTAAATCTGATATTGAATGACCTAAATGTGTCACTACCACAACAACCTTAATTAGTGGGGCTGAAAAAGGGGTCAGAAGGAGTGGGCATCTGACCTTTTTTAGAAAAGAGATTTCCTGAGGTGTTATATATCACTCAATGTATTGACTGGGCACATAGAGATATTGATCTGCCAAAGAAGAATTATTCTTTACCTGATCATATATTTTTAGTCTGTTAAATTTTGCAGATAAAGAACTGCTTTTATCAAATGCTAAAGAGGGGAGATAATGTTTCTCTTAGTTGATCGCTGGTAGTTGATAGCGGTTAGAGATTTATCAAGGTCTATGATGAAACACAACAAAACTTTTGCAAAGGTACATTCCTTTGTTATATAAACAACATGGTCTCTTATTTTACATATCCAGTCAGTGACCCTGCTACTGAAGTGCAATGGCAAAAGGCATTCTTTCCCCAAAATGGAAGCTGTAATGGAGTTTCTTCAAAACAGAATGCCTAGTGTAGACCTACTAAACTCAACCCCAAAATTTAGGGATGGCATTATATTCCCCAGCTGCAGTTGTTACTACCACTTAGTTCTGTGACTGTCAGGGTAATGACCCTGCAGTCTTAACTGATCACCAGTCAAAGTATCTTACCTATCCAAGGAAGCTTGCAGATGTATCAGCGGAAAAAGGATAGTCTCTGGGTAGCCCCTGCAGTAGAGACACCTTATTAAAGAAAATGACTAGCCCTGTTGAATTACTATGAAAGCAGCAGCTAAGCAGCCATATGAGACCCTGTCTAAGAACTGATTTACTGGTTAAACATACACCAGGATTCAATAAACTCTGTTTTGACTGTGTGTAGAGCCTACATGGAGTGTATCCGTATACATGAAGTAGTGCCTGTGGCGTGGCATGCAATGAATAGTAATGAAGGTCTGCATACTTAAACAAGGTTTCGGAGTGCACACCAGTGCATCTGGTGACAAAACATCTCAGTTAATGCACAAAGCACTTCTGCATACCACTCAACTATATAGATTTTCGCAGAATGTCCAGTTGTTTGCGTCATATTTTTGGCCTGTTACTCGTAAAATTGTGTTTTTCTGGCAAATCATTGCCAACTTTTTTAGGACTGATGTCAGAAAATAATGACAGACATTTGAGATTCAGACTTCACATGCATCAGAAAATTCATGATAGTGCAAAACCCGTTATTCTATCAGCTTTCTAAATTTGTAAGAGGAATATGTAAAAATTTTCTCTATATTTATGCCTTTGTCCACTCATTATTTATGGCTTGGTCCAGATGTCTTATTGTAACAAGTTGAGAGCTATGCGACTTTCATGTAAGTTTGCTGCCTGCAACAGGTTGATTGCAGGGCAATTTCCTCTTCCTTGTTCAATATATATTAGTATTATTCTTGATTAATATTGTATGTGTAATTGTTTACTTTTCTCTCTGTCTTCTTTTTTTTCCCCCAAGTTTGCAGGATGCACCACTTGTTTGTGCAACTGGACCACCCATGTATCAGATGTGACCCAAATATCAGAAAATGGAAACTGGATGTATTCAATTAATACCGCTACGCATTGCTGGGCATCATGCCAACCCACTAAGTAAGGCTGCGCTTGGCTAATACCATAAAGTTAACAATGAATACTAATATAGGGGACTTCATGCAATTAATTCTGTGACAACAAGTTTTATGTGTCAGACTGGAGTGTAGCTAGTCCTAGCTTCTAGTATGGAGTATGCAAACTTTTCTTATACTGTTGTGATTACATCTGTTACAAATAAAGTGCTATATAGACAACAGTTACCTCAACACTCTTGTGGCAAGAGCCCTACATTTAGGACTGCTGTAGACATGTCCTGGGTTCGAATGCTGTGCATTCCATATACATTTTGCACTTGTTCCACATCAGATTATATTTACTTCCACTTATAATACCTGATATAATTTTGCTGATATGACAAAATGTTGATGACTGTATAGTTCTGCTCTACTAGTTGAATAACACAGTTGCACAAGTGGCTGGATATAAAACAAGCTTGGTATTACATTTCTTGAGATTGATTGATTGATTGATTTGACATTTGTTGACTGGGTTGTTCCAGTTGTGTCAGGGCCCTTTTTCAGTGGAGACCTGAGGAGAAAAGCTCTACAGTTAATATATAAAATTAAGTTCACCTAGTATATAGCTAATTATATAAAGTCTCCAACAGTGATATGCAAAATCACGGCACAGTGGTGCAGCGGTTAACGTTGTCGCCTCACAGCAAGAGGTTTTCCGGTTCGATTCTCGGCTGGGGTGCCTTCTGTGTGGAGTTTGCATGTTCTCCCTGTGTTCGTGTGGGTTTCCTCCGGGTACTCCGGTTTCCTCCCACATTCCAAAGACATGCATCTGGAGCATTTCTCCCCGGGCCTCCACTGAAAACAGGCTCTGTGGAACCTAGTCGGACATTCCTGGTCAACAAATGTTAAATAAAAAATAAATAAATAAAATGGCAGGTTTAACATGAATAGCAGTTAGACTCTACATATCAGCAAGCACAGTAGATACAGTGCAGAGTAAAAAGATGAACAGATAACATTTACATTTAAGTCAAGGCAAAGTATAGTAGGTACAGTGCAAAGCAGGGTAGATTAATATAAGTTTACTTCCTTAGATGTCAGAACAGATTAAAATAGCCATAATGGGAGAGAAGTGGTCAGGTAAGAAAGATTCCACAAGAATGTAGGTATAAGGTAGAGAGACAGGAATGTAGGAATGCTGAGATGAAATATAGAAAATTAGAAAGAAAATTGGGTTGCACAGGTGTGGGAGAACAGAGAGAGGCTGGTTGGCTGAGAGGAGATGGGTCAGTGAGGGGGAAGATAACACTGACATAGTTCATTATTGCTTAATTGATTTTTTAGAGCCTTTCAGAATTGGTGTTTGGATCTAATTTGCCTAATGTCAAGTGGTAGTTTATTCCAGTTTTCAGCAGGGTAACAGCTATAAAGGTTTTTCCCTGTGTTGCTCTTGCATTTGTGAATGGACAGGAGATGTTGGACAGAGCTCTAAAGTGTTCTTGCTGTGGAGTAGAAGGAGCTAATAGATGAGATGTTGGGGTAGAAGGTTGGCAGGTATAGAACAGAATGGATTATCTGAAGCTGAGAGAGGAGAAGGTTTTGGGGGAATTCTAGCTAGTTCCATTTTCTGAGTGCTAAGTAGTGATGAGAGGAGTATGGTAGTTCAGCAGCCAAATTTAGCTATTTTGTTGTAGGTGGACTCTAGTTTAGGAATAAGTGAGGTTTGTAAGTTGGATAGGATTTGAGAGCCATAGAGAAGGGTTGGTAATAGGTAAGCATGTGATAGGGCTGTCTTAGCTTTACTGGAAAGAAAGTTTTTATTTCTATAAAGGACTCTTAAGTTTTTGGTGGGTTTTCTTAATGTTACTTAGTACATGCAGGTCAAATTTTAGCTGGTCATCAATAATGACCCCTAGTAGTTTGGTATGGCTTTTTCCTGTGATTGGTGTGTTATTGTGGGAAGTGATTGAGAAGGATGGTTTCACATGATTCATTGATTTTGGTATGAATATGAAGAGTTTGATTTTCTTTGGGTTTAAGATTAGATGGTTTTGGTTGAGCCAGTTTTCAATAGACAAGAAGGAGTTCTGCATCGTAGTATGGAGCTCAGGGAGGGTGTCAGCAATGGCGATGACTGTGGAGTCACAGGCATATTGTACTAGTGATGACTGTGGACTAGAGGCAGATAATCGATTAGTAAAAATATTAAACAGCAGTGGTCCCAAACCTGAACCTTGGGATACTCCCATCTTTACAGGAAGTTTGGGAGAGATAGCAGAGAGCCATTTGACAGATTAGAAATGATTGCTGAGGAAACTAGAGAACCAGGAGATAGTAGAGGTGGATTGGTTTAGTTCAGAGAGTTTATCTAAGAGGCAGGGTAGGAGGCAGTGTTGAATGCCTTTGAGGCTGAAGACTAGTTTATTCTGGTCTCTGGCTTGTGAGGTGGTGTTTATGAAGGAGATGAGAGCAGTAGAGGTACTATGATCAGGGCAAAAGCCATGTTGCGTGGGGGTGATTAGGTTTTCTTTTATGAAGGATTTGTTTGTGTACACATTTTTCCAAGATTTTAGACAGGGGTGATAGAATTGCTATGAGCTTAAAGTTGGATAGTTTGGTGGAGCGGCCTCCTTTGTGGATGGGAAGGGTGTAGAACTTTTTCCATATGGCTGAGACTTTGGCTTCAGTAATGGATTGGTTGATGGGAATAGAGATGGGAAGGACTAAGGAGTTGGTAGCTAGCTGGAGAAAGAGAGGAGGGATACCATAGGTTGAGGAAGAACAATGTTTAAGTTTAAGGAGCAGGGTTTTTATGTATCTGGTGGATACAGTTTTTAAGTCGAAAGATGAGGAGGTGTTAGAGGGTATAGGAGGATTAGTAAGTGGGGTGGTGTTAGAGTTAGGATGGTTGGTTAGTTTACTAATGGAGTCTATAAAGTAAGAGTTAAACTTTGTAGTGGTTTGGAAGGGAGTATTAGTGGGGCTAGGTTGGGGAGTGGCAGAGTTGCCTGAATGAAGGATTTGGTTAATTATATGCCAGAATTTTTAGGGTTATGTAGGTGTGCTTCGGGGGGATTTGAGTAACAGTTTCTCTTGTCATTGGTAATTTCTTTCTTACTAAGGTTATAACGATGCCTATATTGTTGTAAGTGGATGGGGAGTTTGGTTTTGGCCCAGAGCTTCCAAGTTTTGTCCCTCTGAGCCATAAGGGAGCAGGTGGAGGGAGTTAGCCAAAGGGATGCAGCTGATTTTATCCTGACATTGCATATAGGGGCCATGCAGTTGAGCATGTTAAGGAATATGTTATTAAATTCCATAACAGCTTCATTGAGGGGTAACTGTCTGAGAAAGGTTCAGTTGATAGCTGAGAATTGACTGTTTAGTTCATTAGGGTCAAAGTTTTTTAATTTATGACATGCTTTGATCTTATGAGATTTGAATATGTGTGGGCTAAATCAGAAGACTTTGATTGGGCAGTGGTCACTGAGGGTCTTGGGTAGGATTTCAGGGAAGTGATATTTCTGGGGATGTGATACTAGAATCCAGTCAAGTAAAGCAGAATTGGTACTTGATTTAGTGGTATAGGTAGATGTCATTACTAGTTGGGTGAAACCATGTAAATTAATGGAGGTGGAGGGGGAATTCAGTGGAGAGGGTTAACCAGTTAATGTTGACATCTCCCATGAGCACAGTTTCACTGGGGAGGTCAGAACAGAGAGAGGAAAGAACACTCTCCAGTACTGTGATGTTGTCACCAGGTAAAATGTAGATTGCAACAATGTCAAATGAGGTGCGGGGATTCATTTTACAGCTAGCCAAAATAAGTTCTGCAGGTGAGTCTGGAGGAGAGGGGGAAACTAGAGGGGTTACAGTGAGGTGATCAATGTACATGATAGCAACACCTTCTACTTTTTTGGGACAATCTAGTGTTAAAATGTTGTAGCCGGGGGAAGGGTGACTTTATCTGGAATGTGGAGTTTTAGCCAAGTTTCACTAAGGGCTATGATGTCAGGGGAGTGCAGAGATATCCAAAAAGGAATTCAATAGTTTTGTTCATTAAGCTTCTCAGGTTGATGGAATATAGAGAGATGTGTTTTAGAGGGATATGGGAGTGAGGAATGGTGGATTGTATGGAGGTATCACCAGAAGGGGAGGATAGACCTGAACTGGGGTTGGGTGTATGTCACATGTGAGTAGAAGTGAGAGGTGAGTAGGGATTGAATGAGGCTTAAGGATATAAATTAGACAGTATTTAAGTTTTCCTTTAGGGAGGTTTGGTTTAAATGTGCTAAGTTTTGTGTTTGGAGGTAATGTTTTGGACACAGTGTAAAGTGGTAAATTCAAGAATGAATGAGGAAGTTGAGGGAAGACCGGGGGATAGGTAGAAGTTTTGAGGAGAAAGTTGTAGGAGGAACAGTTGTATAAGATAGGGTGGAAGTAGTTAGTAGTGCTAGGAGGAGAGAGTGGGATATCATAGTGAAGTGTGGATGGGTGAAGTAATGACTGTACGTGTGAAGGAGATGGAGGTAAGAAGTAAGCTGTATAGCTAAAGACTAGAATTAGAAGGTGTTAGGGTGTGTACAAATGAGGTTGTGGCTTAATAAGTAGAGTTATAGGTGGTAGTTTAGAGTGGAATAGGGTGGAGATGTAGGAGAAAAGAGCTTGGAGGAAGTGGAAGTGAGGGGTGGAGCTTTTTGGGAGGTGGTGTGCAAGACTTGAGACTAAAGGAAATTATGTCAGGGTGGGTTGAAATGGGAGTAGGGTGGGGGAGTGCAGTGAAGCAGATCGTAGCAAGGGCAAATGGAGTGGGTTGGCCCAGCAGAATGAGGTAAGTGGAAGGCACACAAAAAAACAAATCAGTAATTGCACTTTTTCATTTTGCAGGATAGTATGCTAGCCTGGAGTGTGGGATTTACAGGATGGGAGAGATAGAAAAAGTAGAGGTAGGGGAGTTTAGGCACCTAGGCCCTAAAAAGCAGTGGTCAGAGCAGGCACTAGTGAGAAGTGTGGTAGCTAATATGAGATGAAACCCCTGGGATTGGGACAGGTTAAAGAGTATCAGGGAAATGTTGTTGAAGTGGGCTATTTGGGTGGGCTGCTATACTTAGCGCTTACAGTGCCATCTAGTGGGCAAAGAGAGGGAAAGAGAGCATAAAAACTAATGAGCAGTCCAGAGATGGGAAGAAAAGGGGAGGTGGGGAAATGAAAGCCCACAGAAGCCCTTCTGTGAGTGTACAAGCCCTAGCTGAGTCCATGACATGGACTGTTCACCATAAACACAGCAGTTGTCCCTTGGTTCAGTAAGAGAAAAACCCTAACAGCAATTTATAACAGGACTAGAAGGTATAACAACTTCATCAGCACATACGTTGGTGAAGAGGGAGGTTTCCATCCTGTTTAATGATCTGGAAGGAGCCTGGAATGGTTCCCCAAAATTTCAGAGGATGTGTTTCAATTTAGGCTGTTTATTCAGGCTAGTTGGTAGGGGGAGCAGCAACTCATTCCCAGTTTGTAGTGGCTGAGAAAGAATAAACACAATAGCTAGGTAAGCCTGAGGACTCTTGGAGGAAGCAGTGCTAATGACTTTGAAATATGTGATGGGGAATAAATGGCTGTTTCATTAGTCTGAAGTCAGGTACAGCAGGTCTATAACACAGCAGTGAGGAGCGAAAGGAATAGGGAGAGGAGGTGAGATATAATAGTGCAAGGCAGCTAGTGCATGTTCATGAGAAAAGCACAAGCTATGAGTGTTAACAGAGTTAAGAAAATGCAGGTCAAAGTCAGACAGTGGAGATAGAATTCAGGATTAGAAGGATAGGAGGAAGTGAGATTCAAAGGGGTAACATGGTCCGAGCAGTAGAGCAGCCAGCAGTTCAGCGGATGCAGTAAAATCAGTTGCAATCTGTCAGTTCGGCTATGTCTGGGTGACAGAATGCAGTATGAGAAGGTATGCAGGGATAAGAAGGTAAAGAGACATAAACAGTGGAAAAGAGCAGTTAGCAGCAGTAGGATTAGGTAAGGGAGAGAGATAAAAAGGTAAGGTGACAGAAACAGAGGAAAAAAAGCAGTTAGCAGCAGTAGGATTAGGTAAGCGAGAGAGATAAAAAGGTAAGGTGACAGAAACAGCTGAAAAAGAGCACTTAGCAGCAGTAGGATTAGGATGAGCAACACTTTAAAACATCAGCCAGTTCTATCAAGAGATCTCGAATAGCAGTAATCGAAAAAAAAAAACGTTACACACTCTCGTAGAGCAGATAATCATAATTAAATTAAACATGTAAGTGAGGACACAATTGGTGTCCACTGTTTAGAAACATTCATAAACTGCATTTAGACCATGAGTGTCTTAGTTTCCATCACTTTACATAGATCCAAAGAATATGCTTATAGCAGCAACAGTGCATTGAAATATCCAACGCACAGCACTTTACATTGGTCCAATGAAGTATGCATGTAACAGCAGCAGTCTAGCTAAATAGAAATACCAATGATACAGGATAGCATAGAGTTACATACACATTGCAGTAGGTGGTAGGCTAAGAAAAGTAAAGTCTTACCGGGAAGCACACTCGCTGAGGGCAGGAAAGCGTCCATAAAGTGATACAACGTACTCCAATTTAAAAATGGCGTCTAAGTTTCTTCAGGATCTATTTGTTACCTTCTGAGTGAGGGGGGAGAGGGAAGGTGTAGAAAACAGGATCAGGAAGGTGTGGATGGGGAAATGAGTTACTGCAGGGACTGGCCCAATAGAATGAGGTAAGTGGAAGGGACAAAAAAAAAATCACTAATCGCACGTTTTTGTTTTGCAGGATAGTGTGCTAGTCTGGCATGTGGGGGTTACAGGAAGGGTGAGATAGAGAGAGTAGAGCTATGGAAGTTCAAGCACTAAGGCCTTAAAAAGCAGTGGTCCGAGCAGGCACTAGTGAGAAGTGTGGTAGCTAACTATAAGATGAAACTCCTGCAATTGGAGCAGGGTAAAGGAGTCTTAGGAAAATAGTGGTGAAGTGGGCTGCAATACTTACCACTTACAATGCCATCTAGTGGGCAAAGAGAGGGAAACAGAGCATAAAAACTAATGAGCAATCCGGAGACTGGAAGGAAAGGGTAGGTGGAGAGATGAACACCCTCGGGTGCCCTTCTCCAAGTGTGAAAGCCTTAGCTGAGTCTGGGTCACAGACTGTTCACTATAATCCAGCAATTTATAACTGGACTAGAGGCTATAAAAACTTCATCAGCACATACATTGGTGATGTGGGAGGTTTCCGTCCCATTTCATGATCTGGAAGGAGCCTGAATGGTTACTCAAAATTACAGAGGAGTTGCTTCAATTTAGGCTGCTTATGCAGGCTGGTGGGTAGGGGGAGCAGCAACATGTTCCCAGTATGTAGTGGCTGAAAATGAAGATACACAATACCTAAGTAAGCCTCTGGGCTTTTGCAGGAGGCAGTGCTAATGACTTAACCCTGCATACCTTTTTTCAATACATTGGTGAAGAGGGAGGTTTCCGTCTCTGTTTAATGATCTGGAAGGAGACTGGAATGGTTCCCTAAAACTTCTGAAGAGTTGTTTCAATTTAGGCTGTTTATACAGGGTGGTGGGTAGGGGGAGCAGCAACTAGTTCCCAGTATGTAATGGCTGAAAAAGAATAAACACAATAGCTAGGTAAGCCTGAGGGCTCTTGGAGGAAGCAGTGCTAATAACTCTGAAATATGTGATGGGGGAATAAATGGCTGTTACATTAGTCTGACATCAGGTAGAGCAGGTGCATAGAACAGAAGTGAGGAGTGAAAGGAACAGGGAGAGGAGGTGAGATATAATAGTGCAAGGCAGCTAGTGCGCATTTACGAGAAGAGTGCAAGCTATGAGTGCCAATAGAGAGTTTAGCAAATGCAGGTCAAAGCAAGATAGTGGAGACAGAATTCAAGATGAAAAGGATAGGAGGAAGTGAGATTCAGAGGGGTAACATGGTCCGAGCAGGGGAGCAGCCAGCAGTTCAGCGGATGCAGTAGAATCAGTTGCAATCCGTCGGTTCGGCTATGTCTGGCTGAGAGAATGCAGTATGAGAAGGTATGCAGGGATAAGAAGGTAAAGAGATATAAACAGTATAAAAGAGCAGTTAGCAGCAGTAGGATTAGGTAAGGGAGAGAGATAAAAAGGTAAGGCAACAGAAACAGTGGAAAAAGATCAGTTAACAGCAGTAGGATTAGGTTGAGCAACACTTTAAAACATCAGTCAGTTCTATCAAGAGAGCCCGAATAGCACTAATCAAAAAAAAAAACAAATCATTACACACTGTCATAGAGCAGATAATCATAATTAAATTAAACATGTAAGTGAGGACACAATTGGTGCCCAATGTTCAGAAAGATTCATAAACTACATTTAGACCACAGAGTGACTTAGTTTCCAGCACTTTACATAGATCCAAAGAATATGCTTATAGCAGCAGCAGTACATTGAAATTTCCAACATACAGCACTTTACATTGGTCCAATGAAGTATGCATGTAACAGCAGCAGTCTAGCTAAATGGAAATACCAATGACACAGGATAGCAAAGAGTTACATACACACTGCCGTAGGTGGTAGGCTTAAAAACTAAAGTCTTACCAGGAAGCACACACGCTGGGGGCAGTAGAGCATCCATGAAGGTGAAAAACCTACTGTAATTTAAAAATGGTGCCTATGTTTGCTGGGATCTATTTGTAACCTTCTGGGGGAGGTGTCAAAAACAGGATGGTGAAGGTATGGGATGGGAAATGAGTTACTGCAGGGACTGGCCCAGCAGAACGAGGTAAGTTGAAGGCACACCAAAAAACAATCAGTAATTGCACATTTGTTTGCTTGGCAGGACAGTATGCTAGAATGGAGTGTGCAGTTTACAGAAAGGGGAAGAAAGAGAGAGTAGAGCTAGGGGAGTTCTGGCACCTAGGCCCTAAAAAGCAGTGGTCAGAGCAGGCACTAGTCAAAATATGGTAGCTAACCAAGAGATGAAACTCCTGTGACCGGGTAAAGGAGTCTCAGGAAAATGGTATTGAAGTGGGCTACTTGGGTGGGCTGCTATACTTAGAGCTTACAGTGCCATCTAGGGGGCAAAGAGAGGGAAAGAGAGCATAAAAAATAATGAGTGGTCTGGAGATAGGAAGGAAAGGGGAGGGGGGGACGAAAGCCCTCATGAGCCCTTCTGCGAGTGTGGAAGCCCTAGCTAATTCCATGACATGGACTTTTCACCATAAACATGTCCCTTAGTTCAGTAAGAGAAAAACCCTAACTGCAATTTATAATAGGACTAGAGGCTTCAAGAACTTCATCAGCACATACATTGGTGAAGAGGGAGGTTTCCGTCCTGTTTAATGATCTGGAAGGAGCTTGGAAATGTTCCCCAAAATTTCAGAAGAGTTGCTTCAATTTAGTCTGTTTATTCAGGGTGGTGGGTAGGGGGAGCAGCAACTCGTTCCCAGTATGTAATGGCTGAGAAAGAAGAAACACAATAGATAGGTAAGCCTGAGGGCTCTTGCAGGAGGCAGTGGTAACGACTTTGAAATATGTGATGGGGGAATAAATGTCTGTTACATGTCTGAAGTTAGGTAGAGCAGGTGTATAGCACAGCAGTGAGGAGCGAAAGGAATAGGGATAGGAGCTGAGATATAATAGTGCAAGGCAGCTAGTGCATGTTCATGAGAAGAGTGCAAGTATGAGTGTCAGCAGAGACTTTGGGAAATGAGAGGAGCACAACCTATGAGTGCCAATAGAGAGTTTACGAAATGCAGGTCAAAGCGTGATAGTGGCAACAGAATTCACGATGAAAAGGATAGGAGGAAGTGTGATTCAAAGGGGTAACATGGTCCGACTAGTGGAGCAGCCAGCAGTCCAGTGAATGCAGTAAAATCAGTTGCAATCCATTGGTTCGGCTATGTCTGGGTGAGAGAATTTAGTATGAGAAGGTATGCAGTGATAAGAAGGTAAAGAGACATAAACAGTGGAAAACAGCAGTTAGCAGCAGTAGGATTAGGTAAGGGAGAGAGATAAAAAGGTAAGGTGACAGAACCAGCTGAAAAAGTGCAGTTAGCAGCAGTAGGATTAGGTTGAACAACACTTTACAACATCAGCCAGTTCTATCAAGAGAGCCTGAATTGCCCTAATTGAAAAAAAAAATTACATGCTCTCGTAGAGCAGATAATCACAATTAAATTAAACATGTGAGGACACAATTGGTGTCCACTCTTCAGAAACATTTATAAACTGCATTTAGACCACGGAGTGTTTTAGTTTCTAGCACTTTACATAGATCCAAACAATATGCTTATTGCAGCAGCAGTACATTGAAATATCCAACACACAGCACTTTACACTGGTCCAATGAAGTATGCATGTAACAGCAGCAGTCTATAGCAGAGAGTTGCATACACATTGCAGTAGGTGGTAGGCTAAGAGAAGTAAAGTCTTACCGGGAAGCACACATGCCAAGGTTAGGGGAGCGTCTGTGAAGGGATACAACATTCTCTAACTTAAAAATGGCACCTAAGTTTGTCCAGGATCTATTTGTAACCTCCTAAGCTGATGGGGAGGGAGAAGGGGTAGAAAACAGGATCGGGAAGGTGTGGGAAGAGAAATGAGTTACTGCAGGGACTGGCCCAACAGAACGAGGTAAGTGGAAGCACAGAAAAAAACAATCACTAATTGCATGTTTTTCGTTTTGCAGGACAGTATACTAGTCATGAGTGTGGGGGTTACAGGAAGGGGGAGATAGAGAGAGTAGAGCTAGGGGAGTTTAGGCACTAAGGCCCTAAAAAGCAGTGGTCCAAGCAGGCATTATTGAGAAGTATGGTAGCTTACTATGAGATGAAACTCATGCGATTGGGACAGGGTAAAGGAGTCTTGGGAAAATGGTGTTGAAGTGGGCTACTTGGGAGGGCTGCAATATTTACCACTTACAATGCCATTTAGTGGGCAAAGAGAGGGGAAGAGAGCATGAAAACTAATGAGCGGTCCAGAGATAAGAAGGAAAAGTGAGGTGGGGAGACGAATGCCCTCGCAAACTCTTCTGCAAGTGTGCAAGCCCTAGCTGAGTCCGTGACATGCACTGTTCACTATAAACACAGCAGTTGTCCCTTAGTTCAGTAAGGGAAAAACCCTAACTGCAATTTATAACAAGACTAGAAGCTATAACAACTTCATCAGCACATATGTTAGTGAAAATGGAGGTTTACATCCCATTTAATGATCTGAAAGGATCCTGGAATGGTTCCCCAAAATATCAGAGGAGTTGTTTCAATTTAGGCTGTTTATTCAGGGTGGTGGCTAGGGAGCGTGGCAACTTGTTCCCAGTATGTAGTGGGTTGGTGAAGGGGGAGGTTTCCGTTCAGTTAAATGATCTGAAAGGAACCTGGAATGGTTCCTCAAAACTTCAAAGAAGTTGTATCAGTTTAGGCTGCCTATTCAGGCTGGTGGATAGGGGAGAGGCAACTCTTTCCCAGTATGTAGTGGCTGAAAATGATGAAACACAATGCCTAGGTAAGCCTGAGGACTCTTGGAGGAAGCAGGGCTAATGACTTTGAAATATGTGATGGGGGAATAAATGGCTGTTACATTAGTCTGAAGTCAGGTAGAGCAGGTCTATAACACAGCAGTGAGGAGCAAAAGGAATAGGGAGAGGAGGTGAGATATAATAGTGCAAGGCAGCTAGTGCATGTTCATGAGAAAAGCACAAGCTATGAGTGTCAACAGAGTTAAGAAAATGCAGGTCAAAGTGAGACAGTGGAGATAGAATTCAGGATTAGAAGGATAGGAGGAAGTCAGATTCAAAGGGGTAACATGGTCTGAGCAGGGGAGCAGCCAGCAGTTCAGCGGATGCAGTAGAATCAGTTGCAATCCATCGGTTCGGCTATGTCTGGGGGAGAGAATGCAGTATGAGAAGGTATGCAGGGATAAGAAGGTAAAGAGACATAAACAGTGTAAAAGAGCAGTTAGCAGCAGTAGGATTAGGTAAGGGAGAGAGATAAAAAGGTAAGGTGACAGAAACAGAGGAAAAAGAGCAGTTAGCAGCAGTAGGATTAGGTTGAGCAACACTTTAAAACATCAGCCAGTTCTATCAAAAGAGCTTGAATAGCACTAATAGAAAAAAAAAAGTTACACACTGTCATACAGTAGATAATCATAATTAAATTAAACATGTAAGTGAGGACACAATTGGTGTCCACCGTTCAGAAACATTCATAAACTGCATTTAGACCACGGAGTGTCTTAGTTTCCAGCACTTTACATAGATCCAAAGAATATGCTTATAGCAGCAGCAGTACATTGAAATATCCAACACACAGCATTTTACATCGGTCCAGTGAAGTATGCATGTAACAGCAGCAGTCTAGCTAAATGGAAATACCAATGACACAGGATAGCAGAGAGTTGCATACACATTGCAGTATGTGGTAGGCTAGAAAAAGTAGTCTTAACGGGAAGCACACACGCCAAGGGCAAGAAAGTGTCTGTCAAGGCGAAAAACCTACTCTAATTCAAAAACGGTGCCTACGTTTGTCTGGCATCTATTTTTAGCCTTCTGAGGGAGGGGTAGAAAACAGGATCAGGTGTGTTGGAAGGGAAATAAGTTACTGCAGGGACTGGCCCAGTAGAACGAGGTAAGTGGGAGGCACAAAAAAAAACAATCAGTAATTGCACGTTTTTCATTTTGCAGGATAGTATGCTAGTCTGGAATGTGGGGGTTACAGGAAGGAAGAGTTAGGAAGACTAGAGCTAGGGGAGTTCAGTCACCTAGGCCCTAAAAAGCAGTGGTCTGAGCAGGCACTAGTGAGAAGTGTGGTAGCTAACTATGAGATGAAAGTCTTGCGATTTGGACAGGTTAAAGGAGTCTTGGGAAAATGTTGTTGAAGTGGTCTACTTGGTTGCACTGTTATACTTATCACTTACAGTGCCATCTAGTGGGCAAAGAGAGGAAAGAGAGCATAAAACTAATGAGCAATCCAGAGATAGGAAGGAAAGGGGAGGTGGGGAGACGAACGCCCTCAGGAGCCCTTCTGCAAGTGTTCAAGTCTTAGATGAGTCTGTGACATGGACTGTTTACCATAAAGACAGCATTTGTCCCTTAGTTCAATAAGAGAAAAACCCCTAACAGCAATTTATAACAGGACTAGAGGGTATAACAACTTCATCAGCACATACGCTGGTGAAGAGGGAGGTTTCCGTCCTGTTTAATGATCTGGAAGGAGCCTGGAATGGTCCCCAAAAT
Organism: Protopterus annectens; assembly: GCF_019279795.1. NCBI lineage: Eukaryota > Metazoa > Chordata > Ceratodontiformes > Protopteridae > Protopterus > Protopterus annectens. Next base: position 987,200,898 of record NC_056726.1, on the reverse strand, counting down.
ATCAGCGGAGTTGTTTCAATTTAGGCTGTTTATTCAGGGTGGTGGCTAGGGGGTGTGGCAACTTGTTCCCAGTATGTAGTGGGTTAGTGAAGGGGAGGTTTCTGTTCAGTTTAATGATCTGAAAGGAACCCGAAATGGTTCCTCAAAATTTCAAAGAAGTTGTATCAGTTTAGGCTGCTTATTCATGCTGGTGGGTAGGGGGAGAGGCAACTCGTTCCCAGTATGTTGTGGCTGAAAATGATGAAACGCAATGCCTAGGTAATCCTGAGGACTCTTGTAGGAAGCAGCGCTAATGACTTTGAAATATGTTATGGGGGAAGAAATGGCTGTTACATTAGTCTGAAGTCAGGTAAAGCAGGTGTATAGCACGGCAGTGAGGAGCGAAAGGAATAGGGAGAGGAATTGAGATATAATAGTGCAAGGCAGCTAGTGCACGTTCATGAAAAGAGCGCAAGTCATGAGTGTCAGTAGAGACTTTGGGAAAGGAAAGGAGCACAATGTATGAGCGCGAATAGAGAGTTTAGGAAAGGCAGGTCAATGCGAGATAGTAGTGATAGAATTCAGGATTAGAAGGATAGGAGGAAGTCAGATTCAAAGGGGTAACATGGCCAAGTAGTGGAGCAGCTGGCAGTTCAGTGGATGCAGTAAAATCAGTTGCAATCTGTCAGTTTGGCTATGTCTGGGGGAGAGAATGTAATGTGAGAAGGTATGCAGGGATAAGAAGGTAAATAGACATAAACAGTGGAAAAGAGCAGTTAGCAGCAGTAGGATTAGGTAAGTGAGAGAGATAAAAAGGTAAGGCAACAGAAACAGAGGAAAAAGAGAAGTTAGCAGCAGTAGGATTAGGTTGAGCAACACTTTAAAACATCTGCCAGTAATATCAAAAGAGCCCTAATAGCACTGATCGAAAAAAACATTACACCCTTTCATAGAGCAGATAATCACAATTAAATTAAACATGTAAGTGAGGACACAATTGGTGTCCACTGTAGAGAAACATTCATAAATTGCATTTAGGCCATGGAGTGTCTTAGTTTCAGCACTTTACATAGATCCAAAGAATATGCTTATAGCAGCAGCAGTACATTGAAATATCCAACACACAGCACATTACATTGGTCCAATGAAGTATGCATGTAACAGCAGCAGTCTAGCTAAATGGAAATACCAATGACACAGGATAGTAAAGAGTTACGTACAAATTGCAGTAGGTGGTAGGTTAAGGAAAGTAAAGTCTTACCAGGAAAGAACACACACCGAGGTCTGGAGAACATCCATGAAGGGGAAAAACCTACTCTAATTTAAAAATGGCACCTACGTTTGTCTGGGATATATTTGTAACCATTGGGGGTGGGGTAGAAAACAGGATCAGGAAGGTGTAGGAAGGGAAATGAGTTACTGCAGGGACTGGACCAGCAGAACGAGGTAAGTTGAAGGCACACAAAAATCAATTAGTAATTGCATGTTTTTCATTTTGCAGGATAGTATGCTAGTCTGAAGTGTGGGGGTTATAGCAAGGGAGAGATAGAAAGAGTAGAGATAGGGGAGTTCAGGCACCTAGGCCCTAAAAAACAGTAGTCTGAGCAAGCACTAGTGCAAAGTGTGGTAGCTAACCAAGAGATGAAACTCCTGCGACAGGGTAAAGGAGTCTCAGGAAAATGGTACTGAAGTGGGCTACTTGGGTGGGCTGCTATACTTAGAGCTCAGAGTGCCATCTAGTAGGCAAAGAGTGGAAAGAGAGCATAAAAACTAATGAGTGGTCCAGAGATAGGAAGGAAAGGGGAAGTGGGGAGACGAATGTCCTCAGTAGCCCTTTTGCGAATGTCAACGTCCTTGCTGATTCTGTGACAAGGACTGTTCACCATAAACACAGCAGTTGTTGCTTAGTTCAGTAAGAGAAAAAGCATATCAGCAATTTATAACAGGGCTAGAGGCTATAACAATTTCATCAGTGCATACACTGGTGAAGAGGGAGGTTTCCGTCCCATTTAATGATTTGGAAGGAGCCTGGAATGGTTCCCCAAATTTCAGAGGAGTTGTTTCAATTTAGGCTGCTTATTCAGGCTGGTGGATAGGGGGAGCAGCAACTCATTCCCAGTATGTAGTGGTGGGAAGCACACACACCAAGGGCAGGACAGCGTCCATGAAGGGGATAAACATAATCTAATTTAAAGAGATTGCACACTGTCTACTGTTTGATTCATTTGAAAAAGCTGCACTCCGATTATCACCATGCAAACAAATGCACTTTGTTTACCATGTTTGTGCAATGGTAAGCAGAGGCAGCTTTTACATATGTATCAAAATGAGACAGTGCACACTCTCAGTGAGCACAATTGGAAGGAAAACATACTATTTCAAATGCAATTGATGGGTGTGCACTTCCAGGTACAATGCTGGGGTGTTCAGGAGTCCAAGGTCTTTATTGTGCTTCTGGTTAAGGATCATAGCCGCTCCTCCTGCAGGAAAACTATACAGGCTCTCAATACAAATCTAAAGCCTGGTCTAGTTTGGCAAGGGCTCTGCCAAGTGCAACTGGTATACCACACACTGGGGAACAATGTCATCACCATTTTGATGACCTCTTTCAGAGGAAATGGGATACTCTTGATCACTGGATCAGGGAGTGTCAGGCAGGAAGCACCCCGCAGATGTGAATATATTCATTGCATTTAGTAATTGTAAATATTAGAGCTGAATATAGTGAACCCTGGTGCTCATAATGCTTTTTCTTCCTTTTTCCACAGCTACAGAAGAGAAGGCCTCAAATGTAAGGTCCCACTCCAGGCAATTGCCCAGATGAGAGAAGCATGTGGCATGTAGAGCTCTCGGATCATGTGGCCCAGGCAGGTATGACCCTAGCCCTGAGTAGCATCCTGCCTTTGCCCAGAATGATACCACAGTATAATGACAAAATGATTGACTTCAGCAATTGGCTAAGCTTCTGGTGTCATTCAAAGAAGATCCAGTATCTGTCTGCCTGGGATGACATGATCGACAGATCACGATGCTTTGCCAGAGATGGTCTGCACCTGTCGCCCCTGAGATTCAGGTTACTGGCTAAGGCTCTTGAGTCCCCATAGTGCCTTTTTTAGGGAAAGTTCAAAGGACAAAACCACCACTGTAACAGGTACAAGCATGCAAAATCTGAAGGTAATGCTACTCAATGCTAGAAGTCTAAACCTCAAAATGCACTTTCTTGAGGCACTCCTAAAAATGGAGAACATTGATATCTATGCAGTAACTGATATCTAGTTCAAGTCTCCAGAGAGCACCCATGCAATACCAGGCTACAACTCTTACCACACTTTTCAGCCACCAAACCAGGACTTAAACACTAAAGGTGGAAGAGTGTCCATCTTCACCAAGAATATTCACACCACCAGGCTAGTTGCCCAACACAATGCATCTGAAATTCTCCAGGTGCAACTAACACTAGATAAGACTGCAATCCAAATTGTAGCTTGCTACAGATCCCCCACCATGCCCCAAGATTCTCATTACACCTTTCTAAACATACTGGAAAATATTTAAGATACAATCAAACATCCTAATACTGGGTGATTTCAACTACCCTGCCATTAACTGGGAAAACTACTCATGTGCCAACACTTTTGTGCAATGGTTCTTGCAATTCATAAATTCCAATGCCCTGGATCAACTAATCCTTAGTCCCACCAGGGGCTCTAATATCCTAGACCTGGTCATTACCAACATTGAAAATCAATGCTTCACACCTATGGTCACCCCCTCGTTGGTCAGGTCTGACCATAAGCTAATCACCCTTGACCTCCACATCCCTCCCCCACCCCCCAGTAAGGAAACCTCTGTAAAAAACGTCTCCAAAGCCAACTTCATGCTACTCAAGTCAGAAGTGACAAACTTCATGACAACCATGCAGATGGGAACTGAAAGTTCGACTACTGAATCCTACACTAAGACACTGTATGAGCACATTCACTCATGCATGAATCGTGCCATCCCCAATAGAACCAAGACGCTCTCCTCCAAAAAAAGGAAGCCAATCTGGTGGTCCCTTGCCATAAACAAACTTTACAACAAAAGGAAGAGACTGTTGCAGAAAAGAGGAAAATCCCAGGATGCAAAAACTCTCTTACCAGCCTCAGTAAGAAGCTGAGATCCATCATAAAATCCTTAAAAGCTAGTTACGAAAATAAAATTGCCAAAGATTCCAAAGACAACCACAAGGCATTCTATAGCTATGTCAATAATCTAAATGGCAATGCTCAGATCTGCTCTGAGGTACAACAGAATGGCATTACATATACTGATCCCAAGGATATTGCCATTATCCTGGCAGATCAATTCAGTGCAAACTTCACCCCCTCTCTCACACCCTAAAGGGCCCATCTCAATACCAAAAGATTGCCAAATTCTGGTAATAGCCACCACACAAATAAAAAAAAACACACTCTCCAAAGCTAAGATTACAGCATCCATGGGACCAGATGACATCCCAGGCTGTGTACTACATGAACTACAAAATGAACTGGCATCTAACCCAAGTGTCATTTTTAATCAAAGCCTCACCTCAGGCTTCATGCCCACTGAGTGGTGTACAGCTACAGTTATCCCACTCCACAAGGGGGGATACACCTTGGATCCTGGCAACTACTGCCCCATCAGTCTGACGAGCCTGATCTGCAAGGCCATGGAACATATTATCATGGAACATATAAACAAAGACATTGGCAACCTTCAAACACTGGACCCCATGCAGTTTGGGTTTGTGAAGGGCCAATCTTGTCTCCTGAACCTGATTGACTTCTTCGAATCAGTCTCCAGAACTGTGGACAAGGGTAAGGTGGCCCATACAGCCTATCTGGACCTCGACAAGGCTTTTGACACCAACCCCCACTCTGGAACCATAGATAAACTTACTAAGCTGGGCTTTAATCCCTACATCACTCGATGGGTTGCGAAATGTCTTACTGACAGAACCCACACTGTAAATGTAGCCGACTCCAAATCCAGCTCCAGACAAGTGACAAGTGGAGTACCTCATGGTTCAGTCCTGGGACTGGTCTTGTTTGGCGTTTGAAGTACAGGCCAACACTAAGGGACTCTGCCTAACAAAGTTTGTAGATGACTGCAAACTGGGAGCTATTAGTGAATCCCCAAATGATGTGGATATTCTACAAAAGGACCTTATAGAAACAGATGCCTGGTGCCAGAGCCATGGGCTCAAGCTCAATGCCAAGAAATGTATAGTTATCCCCTTTTGGAAAAAAACATGTACCCATTAATTACTACATAGGTGGCAGTACACTAAACACTGAAAGTTTGATAAGAGACTTAGGGACCCAGGTGGACAGTGGTCTCACCTTCGATAACCACATCGCCACAACAGTCAGGAAATGCTTCTATGTGGCACACCTCATCACTAAGGGCTTTTCATCCAGAAAAAAGGAAGTCATTGTCCCACTGTACTCATCCCTCATTAGACCCATTATAGAATGCCCCATTTGGTATGTACCTCTCAAGACACATGCAACAACTGGAAAGGCCACAGAAATACCTCACTTAAAGAATCATAGGCCTAAAGCAGATACCACATGCTGACCGTCTAGAAAAACTCCACCTATACTCTGTCACATATCGTCTACTTAGAGGCGATCTCTGCTTAACATACAAGGCCATGTCGAACCCAGAGCTGTTGGACATGCTACACTTAAAGAAATCCCAATCCCTCAGAGACACATGCTCCAGGGATCTAAACCTTGTCATCACAATGAACAAAACATGCTGGAGGGATAGGTTCCTGACCCAGAGACTCCCCAGACTCTATAATAGACTGCCCCTACATGTCAAGCAGAGCGTCTCTTTGGCCCTCTTCAAAAGGAACCTTAATGACTGGATGGGAGAAAGGAAATTCACCCTGGGGATCACGTCAGTCACCCTGCTAGACAGGGGCCCAGGGAAGTAAATACTTTGGGAAGAAATAGCCAGGGAATTGTTATGGCTAGGCTTGTATAGGCCCTAGGGCCGATAGCCTAGTACCAACCTATGAACCTATGAACCTATGTAAGCATAAGCATACAAAAGTACTGTTATTGCAGCCTTAACAGTTAAAGATGGATTAGTTGTTATATCATACAGTTGTATGAAATTGGGAATGCATATATGAACTGTAAAAGCAAGTATGCATGCATTACTCTGTAGCATATCAATCAACTGTTCATATTTTTGCTCAATATCCAGCTTTATGACTCATTGTTTTGGGCTGTTCATTGTAAAATTCATGGTTGTCTGGCAATTGATTGATATTGAAGTCACTACATAATGACTGTCATGTGTGTAATAGCAATATTTAAAATATGTTCCTATTTATGGGTCATTGTACTCCCATTATTTTATGATCTGTACAGATATTCTGCTCTAAAAGATTGGGAGGTATGGTCTGTAACACAAAGCAACGGTTGCACATTCTCAGAAAACAGTGACCATGAATCTATAAGTGTAAAAGGAAAGAGTGCTTGCATTATGCTGTATTGCAAAGGAAAAGTACAGTATTACAGTACTCACTGGTTGTGGGTTCAAATACCACATTCCCTAAATATAAAACTCAGTTGTTTAGAATACTCTTTTAGGTTTTCATTAATAAAATGCTATAATGAGGAATATGTAACAGTACTGTATTTTTAAGTGCAGACCTCTATCCCTGTGGTTTGAATGGCCTGCTGTCAAATCCAATCAGTGTATATGGAACATGCATATGTGGAATATATGCACACATGAATGATTGCTGGATGCAATATCATCTGTACTATAGTGTGTATGTGTTAGGAACAGGGTAGTATTCCAAGTAATAAAGACATTTCTTAGCAGTTGGTAGTGTTAAAAGTAAAATGTAACAGAATAGAACAAATTAATTGTAGAAAGCTTTGTATATTATCTGTGAAGTTACTCATGTTCTCCTTTTATTGTCTCATCCCATCCCTTCTCTTCAATAGTTTTTATGTATTTCTTATTTTTTCTTATTTTTATTATTATTATTATTATTATTAGTAGTATTATATTATTTACATAATTATAATTTGTATTATTATTATTATTATTATTAAGCAGCGGTGGTACAGTGGTAATGTTGTTGCCTCACAGCAAGAGATTCTCCTGTTCGATTCTCAGCTGGAGTGCCTTCTGTGTGGAGTCTGCATGCCCTCCCTGTGGTTGAGTGGCCTTCGAAAGATATGGGTGTGCCTTTGCTGAAGGTTGAGCAACAGACTGGCAACTTGGCACCATAAAAATCTACTGCCAATCATTAGCAGAACAGAGTTCCGCTGTGGCAACCCCTAACCGGGAAAAGACAAACAGCATTATTATTATTTCTTGTGTTTTATTATGCATAATTTTATATTGCCTTGTTACTTTTTCATTTATTATTATTTATCATTGTGTTTGTAATTATATTATTTAATATTTTTATAACAATTTATTCTATTATTGTTTCTTTTTTAATTTCATTATTTTCATTTTTGGGTTATGTTTTATTTCATTATTGCTATTTTATTTTATTTATATTATTACTACAGCACAGCAGGGTAGGCCATTTCCTTGTGATCTGCCTACACTCACTTCACCAGCTGAAGCACCAAGACCCAGTACTTCTGGGCTGCAGCCTGGTGGCACCCCCTGCTGCCCCTGCCCTACCTGGACCATCAGGTGGTTCTGCCCCAGAGGCTAGGCCTGTGGTCCCCTCTGGGAGCAGAGGTAGAGGGGGTGCATTCATCACCTGAGCGGAATTGCCAGGTGTGGTGTATAGGCTTGTACACTAGACCATTTGTACATGCCTACGCCAGATGGAGAGTCTGCTTTCCAACTGTAAGTGCAGAAGTCGGCCATTGTACCTAGCGGTGCAGTGACAGAACAGTGATGATAGTCCAGTGGGTGAGAAATTGAGTTACACTGTTAGCATCATTGATGGCAGTGGAATTGCAATCTCCCCCACCCCACCACAACCATAGTGTTCACCTCCCTTTTTTGTCGTTTACCAACAATGTCTCTTGTCTTGTATGTCTTGTCTGTCAGCAAATGCTTCCTCACTTTCCCAGCTTGCCTCCTCCAGACATGCCCATGTCCCTTCCCCAACATCCTGCTTTCTCCTTAAAAAAAGGCACCTGTCCTAAAAAAAAATTGTCCCATACATAGCTCTCCATTTTGCACGTGTCCACTTGACCCACTTAATTTGGTCCAATTGGCTTCACAATGCAGTCATGTTGTTGTCACCCCTCTCTCTGGCAGTGACACTCCAATTCAGTTAAGAATCTGTACATGTGCTTAAGTGTTACTGTTGAAAAATGGATATTTATGGTTCCTACCTATACTCTTCCTGCACATTCCTGCCTTCCTTTCACTTTGTTTTCCCCCTCCTTTCTCCCCATTTCACCACTTTCCTATCTCCACAGAAACTGTGTGTGATGGTGTGTGGTGCACAGCATTGCTTAGCGATGGTAAAAAGAAAGACTATTTCATAGGTTCATACTAGGCTATCTGCCCTAGGGCATTTATAAGCCTAGCCAGAATGTGTTTGGCTTTTGCCACCCATTTTAAATTTTTTTTGCTATGTCCTTTTTCAAGGTTAGTATAGGTTCATAGGTTCATACTAGGCTATCATAAACAGCCTCTACAAGGCTTGAACCCAGGACCCTGCACACCAGAGCCAAAGTGATTTACTACTAAGCCATGTCAGATATGTTATATAAACTTTTATTGGATACCAGTACCATCTAGCACCAAACATTTCATTATTTCTGAATTGAGTGCATAAACAGCTGATGATGCAGAGTCATAAATATGACAATTTATTTTCTGGATGTACACATAGAAGTATTTGAAAATGATGGATGCATCTGCATTTGAACCCAGTACAATCTGAACCAAAACAAGATACCAACAATGTATTTAACAGACAGTGTCATAGAGTTAGTTAAGTAACAACTCTATTTTATACATTGATTAGATAATTGCACACTAAAGTGCTGTTGGATACACCTGATACTTAAGTAAATCTTTGGCTGCAGGTAATAATTGACTTCATGTAGTGTTACTTAACTTTCTTTGCCCACTTTCAATAATTGACTTCATGTAGTGTCACTTACCTTTCTTTGCCCACTGTCAATAATTGACTTCATGTAGTGTTACTTACCTTTCTTTGCCCACTTTCAATAATTGACTTCATGTAGTGTTACTTATCTTTCTTTGCCCACTTTCAATAATTGACTTCATGTAGTGTTACTTACCTTTCTTTGCCCACTTTCAATAATTGACTTCATGTAGTGTTACTTACCTTTCTTTGCCCACTTTCAATAATTGACTTCATGTAGTGTTACTTACCTTTCTTTGCCCACTTTCAATAATTGACTTCATGTAGTGTTACTTACCTTTCTTTGCCCACTTTCAATAATTGACTTCATGTAGTGTTACTTACCTTTCGTTGCCCACTTTCAACTGTTTTGGAATGCAGGTCACTATTATTCACATTCCTCTTCATTTGTCTCAGCTGTACAGATTTTTGCATAATTTCCACACTTTTTGCCTTGTATGGTTGGTGTGCTTCTCCATAACTTGTGGTTATACAATAAGAATAACAATTATTATTATTATTATTATTACAAATAATACAAATAAAAATAATGCAATACCTGTTATTCTATCATCTATGTTTGTAAGACCAATATTTAAAACTTGTCCTTTTATCGATAGGTTCATAGGTTCATAGGTTGGTACTGGGCTATCTGCCCAAAGGCATATATTAGCCCAGCCATGTTGTGCCTTATTCACCGCCCCTTTAGTAGTTCCCTAAACCCTTGTACTAGCAGCTAGTACCCTTGGCCCCTATCTAGTAGTGCTGTTGGTGTGATCCCTGGTGTGATCTTTCTGTTACCCATCCACTCATCAAGGTTCCTCTTGAAGAGTGATAGTGAGGGGCTCTGTCTTATGCAGATCGGGACCCTGTTCCATAGTAAGGGAAGTCTCTGTGAAGGGAATCTATTCCTCCAGTATATTCTATTCATTGTTGTGTTGAAGTTTATATCCCTAGAGCGTGTAGCATGAGTAGATTTGGTTTTGCTAAGATGGAGCATGTTCAACAATTCTGGATTGGACATCGCTCTGTACGTTAGACAGAGATCGCCTCTGACAAAGCGGTATGCAACAGAGAACAGTCTTAGCTTTTTCAATCGTGCTGCATAGGGCAACTGTTTAAGGCCAGTAATCTTCTTGGTTAGGTACCTCTGTGGTCTCTCCAGCTGCTGGAGATGTCTAGCCAGGTACATTCCAATTGGTGCATTGTACTCAATAATGAGTCTGATGAGGGAAGAGTAGAGGGGCACCATTACATCCTTAGATCTTGATGCGAATCCTTTCGTGATCAGATGGGTCACATAGAAGGATTTTCTAACCACTTTGGCAACATGGTTATCAAAGGATGATGGCCATTTATCCCCTCATTGTGTGTATGACCATTTCCAGGTGAATTACTCTATCAAGTTGACATGTATGTTCCTATCCTTGAATTCATATTTTATTAATAGATGGCATCAGCAGGCCATGTGGAAGACAAGAGGTTGAGGCCTGCTTAAAATGACACATGCTCTATGATGTTTCTATTTTGTGTGTGTGCCTCATTATGGCATTCTTCCATGGGTGTGTGCGCACTTCTGATAGATGTCATCATCCATGTTCCAGGGTATAGCCAGTATCCTCTAGTAAATGGCCCTGTGGGATGTCCCCCACAGCAAACATCTGGTACAGCTGTGATGTGTTCAAGATATGGGAGTTGTGATAACTGCCAGGGTTGCTACCACACACATTCAAGATAATCCCCTGGACATTACACGCGACTTGGCAGTTGATGGAGTGGTATCCCTTGTGGTTAATGTAGATTCTACCCTGCTCACTGGGTGGTGCCTTGATGTGTACATGAGTGCAATGTATAGTACCCAGTACTTCAGGGTAGTGTGCTACATCACTTGAAAAGCTGTAAGGAACCACCACGAACCACCATGAAATATATCAAAGGATTTTATTAAAGAGAGAACAAGCGCTTTCACGCACCATCCCAGTGCGCTTCCTCAGGTTACATTCTACAATGCAATCTCCCACCTTTAAATGTAAAACCATTAGCCTAATTAATCAATCAGATTCATCAATTTAACCAAGGCAATCAACTTTTCAAAGGGTAAATACATTCTACATCTGACTTAATGACTTCAGGCACTGTTAAAAATGATCTAAAAACAGCGCTTAATTATACCACAGTTCACTTACGTACATAAATATATATATGTAAAAGTACATGTAAATCAATGCAAATCAAAAACCCTATATATAAATAAAATATTAAAACATTCAATTAATTCTGACAGTCACGGCTTCGACTCAGATAACTTTTAAACAGACTAATACCATGTTATTACTAACTGTGGAAAGCATCAGATCAAACATTGCTGTATAAGATCATAAATCTAAACATGTTGATCACCCATATGTATGAATAGAACGATGCTAACGTTGGTGTGTCTTAGTTAAGCATAGTAAAATTATGCAAACCTCTATAAGGCTAAACCGGGGGGGGGGAGGAAAGGGGAGGGAGGGGGGGGGAATCACATCATGTACAAAACTGTCATATCAAGACAAAGTCACCGGCTTCCCAAGAGAGCCGGTCTGATACTAAGAGCTGAGTTCAGACCCGGCTCAATATGTGCCCTAAAATTTAGAATCCACTTTAATTCATTAAGTTCAAGGGCACCTGTAAGGTCTCCTTCCCTCCTATTGTGATGTAACACCTGTATAATTCTAAATTTAAATGTATGTAAGGGGAACTGTTGACAATGCCTTGCTAGTACATTCGTAACATTCCCCTTCCTAATGTCATATACATGATTGTATATGCGATCCTTAAATCTGCGTGTAGTCATGCTCACGTAGTAGGCTCCGCAGGGATCACATGTCGCTAAATAAATGACATTGCTAGTGTCACATGTAGCATAGAATCTTGGCTCAAAGACTATCCCTATACCTGGAACTTCAAAATTTTGAGCAGTGGATATATACTTACATATACAACACTTCCTACATGGGTATGTACCTTGTCTATACCTCATTCTGATATCTATAGGTTCAACCTTCACTTTTTCTCTACATAAAAGTCTTTTAAGATTTAGACAATTACTATATCTAAAAACTGGTTTATTCCCCACTAATTTAGATAAGTCCATGTCCAAGCACAATATCTTCCAATTATTACTTATGATGTCTTTAACATGATTTACATCATTCGTGTATTTGATATCAACACAGACCCTTCCCTTATTTCTCCCAGAATAGTGATCAGGGCACCATTTCCTATGAACTAATCGTGGTGCACCTAGGGAATTGTCCATTTGACTATTCACCAACAATAATAGATAACCCCTATCGGTGAAGCAGCTTTTCTGAATCTCCATATAATAAAGAGTGTCCTCTTGTTTACTGCATAACCTGGCTATCCTAGACATTTGATTCTTTATCACATTGGGAAAGATATGTCTAGGATGCATGCTGTCAAAATGGAGGATGCCATTCCTCCAGCATGGCTTCCTGTATAACGATGTTGTTATATTGTTTAGATCATCCTTATGGATGGTGATATCTAAAATATCCACCCTTTGAACAGAACACTCATAGGTAAATTCTAAGAAAGTAGTGGTTGATCCCATATAATCTACAAACTTATGTAACGAGTCAAGATCACTGTTCCAGAATAGAAGGATATCATCCACAAAGCGTCTATATAAGATGACATTGCTTTTAAACCTCACATCCTCAAAAATAAACATCTTTTCCCACTGATAAACTGCCAGGTTAGCATATGCATTAGCACATGGGGTGCCCATGGCTACCCCCCATGTTTGCTTATATATTTTATCCTGAAATAAAAAGATGTTATTACTCAGTATCATATCCAAGAGGGTGCATATTGTCATCTGATCATCATTTTCTAAATTGCTAAGCTCACGTAAGCATCCTCTTACAGCTTCAGTTCCAAAATCATTGGGAATACTAGTAAACAAGTTCTTAATATCTAGTGTAACCATCAGTGTCTCATGTTTTAAATTCTCAGATAAAGAAACGTGCCTCAGATCTTGTAGCAGACTATATGAATCTTTTAAAATAGTTGAGATTGAACTGACCAAAGGGCCCAATTTTGATTGTACAAACAGTGAAGCATTCTCCGTCACCCAATGTTTTCCAGATACTATAGGGCGTAATGGGGGTGGGTATACCCCCTTATGCATCTTCGGAAGCCCTTTGATAAGGGGAATCAGTGGAGCCTCAATTATTAAAAAATCATAAAGACATTTATCTATGCACCTTGTCATCAGCAAGTCATAAATTGTATCATGTACATCTCTTATAATAGGTTCTACTTGCAATTTATTTATTTGACAATAAGCTAGATTATCATGCAGTAGCTCATCCATTAGGTCCCTATATAATGTAGCATCCATTGCGACTACTCTCCCCCCTTATCTGCTGGTTTAGTAAATGGCCCTGTGGGATGTCCCCCACAGCAAACATCTGGTACAGCTGTGATGTGTTCAAGATATGGGAGTTGTGATAACTGCCAGGGTTGCTACCACACACATTCAAGATAATCCCCTGGACATTACACGCGACTTGGCAGTTGATGGAGTGGTATCCCTTGTGGTTAATGTAGATTCTACCCTGCTCACTGGGTGGTGCCTTGATGTGTACATGAGTGCAATGTATAGTACCCAGTACTTCAGGGTAGTGTGCTACATGGTAGAACTGTTGCACATTGCTGGCCCTCTCCTCAGAAGACAGCATAAATATATGTGCTCACTGGCATGTATGAGCATAGCATCCAAGAACTTTTGGAGTATCCTGGATGCTGATGCCTGTGACACACCCATCATTCTCCCAGCTGGTCTTCAAAAAGCACTTGTAGCTAATATTCTAAAGGTTACGTATACCTTAGTTTCCACTGGGATGGGTTTCCCTTGGTTGGCTCTGGCTCTGAGGTGAGGCAGTCAAAGCTCAGAGAGTTCTTGTAATGTGTCCCTGTCCACCTTGTAGTGGTCTACAATCTCCAGTTCATGTAGCACATAGAAGGTTACCCTGGGCCTGAACACTCTCCTCCTTTTTGGCCTAGGCCTAGTGGCAGCAGCGCCAGCAGTATTGACTTCAGGCTGTAGCACATACAGATGTAGAATAGCTGCACCCCTTAGCATTATCTCAGCTGGAATTTCCATGTCTCTACTCCAATGGTACTGAAGTATCAAAGGAAAATAAGAACATAGGCTACCTGGATACTTTATACATTTGTTGAATAGGTCCACTGTGTGGGAATGGCTAATTAAAATGCAGTTCAACTGCTTACACTGTAATTAGCATGACTAAAAACAGCTGTTTGAGTGCTCTGTAGTATCTATGTTCACCTTTGTTCAGCTCTGCGCACCATCGCATAAATAAGGTAAGAATAAGAAAAAAAGTATACTTTTAATCTCTGCTTTCCTGATAGTGCAACCACATGGAACATAAAACATGAAGATAAGCTTGTATAGCCTATACTCGATCCCAGGACCATTGACACTGTAGCCCTACACATACAGGTGCTGCCATGGAATTAGTTGCATAACAAGGCTCTTATTGCTGTATTTCCTGTTGGTGCACTATGTGCACTAACACAGAAACATGTTAACAGAAAAAAAAAACGGAATCTGACATCCACCCCCCCCCCCGATTTCATCGCTCACTGTTGACATCCATTAGAAACATAAATACCATGTAGATCCCTATAGGAAGTGAACATCCCTACAGGGTTACCGTGTTTCTGTGATTCAATAACTCTACTGATTTTTGGCCTTATTTGCACAATGACCGTGCTGACGGCCTGGATTCTACATAAGTAGAGGCCGTGTAAGCAGGGCACGTGTACAGGAACACAATGTTGTAAGTACAAGGCAGGATATTACTTTGGTTATACACATGGTACAGAAGACAGTACATTATAATACTCTTTCATCAGTTTTAAATATTTTAAAAGCCTGCATTATGTGCGTGTTTATTATTCAGTTGGGGATGGGGAACAAAAGGTGCAGTAAAAATAGCATTTTTATTTGGGAGGCTGATTTTCTAGTATCCACAGTATGAAGGCCATAATATGTGTGGTGTTATCTGTTAAGGTCAATTATGTCCAAAGTTCAGTACTTTTAATTATCCATGTTTCTTTGTAGATTCCTGTACTTGGAAATTTTCCACGTACACTACCAACATGGAGTCTACACAGCTTCATTTCAAGTTGTTGGATCACTCATTTGCACTGATTTATTTTATTAACATAAATTGCAGCTACTTATGATGAAATTTGCATTCCATGAAAGTTTCCGTATTTGTGGGTTAGTATGCATGATTGTACACCCCTACACGGAGTTTACTAACTCTAAAACTTGGCTGTGTCCATGAACGCATCGGGTCGCGATGCACACGCAGTAAAAATTATCATGTAAGGTTTATTGAATTACCCAGTGAAGATAACACATGATGTATCTGCAAGTTGTTTTGGTAGTTGTGTCTTAACTTTTGGTGATATTGCAATCCTCCTAGCACAATTGTATTGTACTGTTGCTAATTGGTGCACTGATAGAATTTAGTATATATGCCTGTAGATTAGGTTGCTACAATGGTTCTATCAACCACGTCTTACCTTTGACATAGTGAGGTGGCACAGAATGCACATACTTTTAGGCAGCTGCAGCTGTGATTGTTTAACTTTTAAACCAGATGTGCAGGTCTAGAATTGTGTGTAGGGGTTACTTATAATGGGTTAGTTGTTATTAGTGTTGTACTATTACTACTCAGTTGTTAGTTGTCAAGGTATGTAGTTAGTGAATACTCTCTTCCAAACTGCTTTATATCATTTATTGCATGTGCACATTCATTTATATTACTGTTATTTAAAATGTTATGTTACGACCACCGCGTGTATTCTTTCAGTGAATCTCAGAGGCCTTAACTCTAAGGTGAAATACAATGTCTTACCCAGGTGGATACAATCTTAAAAGTGCGATATTATTTTTTTTTCAGGAGGTAAAGGCAAGCAAGAAACATAGAAGATGACAAGATAATTTCTTGGGTGGGCCAAGTAATAGCAACCCTCTCTCCATCTAATGGAGGGGGTGGCCATTTTTGTGAATGAGGAACTGGCATGAGCTGTTGAAGACAAGCTTACAGATAAGGAAGGCAGGTGGAGCTGATGTTACTTCATATATCTGAGGGTGCACTATTGCTTGGTTCAGTACATGGTCCCAACCAAGACTCCCAAACCTCTCTGGCACCCTTTACCTTGTACTTGGAACCCTTCAGTTTGGGCTGTTACCAGACGATAATAGAGGGTTGATTTCGGTTTTATTGCAGACCCCATGATAAAAAGATCACACCTGAAGGCAGAGAGGCATAACCAGGCTAAGACAGTATTTTGGAACAGGATTACTTCTTGTAGACTTGTAGATGTTGTGAGGCTTATAATGGTTAGTGACCCAGCCTTCAATCATATAGCCCCATCAGGAGGATCACGAAGATTGTTAGTTTCATCTGCTTAGGTGGGGTCAACGTAATTTGTAAGCACTCAGTCTTTTCCATTTTCACACCATTTGAATGTGCATATGATCTCAAAATTGGGCCCCACCAGGAAGGCAACAGGAAAAACCTGGTGGGTTGCTCCTGTAACCCTGAATAACCCCCAGTTAAGGCACTTTAAATAAGCACAGATATACTGTTTGTATTGGACGAAACCTTGAAAATTCTGTTTTCATATTTAGTTGGGGTTGTGGGGTATTAATAAAGGTTACCGCAAGGTGTGCACATAGTGTACATTTTCTGTAACTCTTCTGAGTGAATAGATAGCACAAACATTGTGGTAGAGCTGTTCTTGAACTCAGAAAGTGTACACTTTGTGGTAACCTTTATGAATCCCTGCCTTTTATGTTGAATCCAAGGTACATTTGTTCCACTGCTAAAGCATGGCTTACAGCAAGTTTCAGTTAACTGATGTGATAGTTAGAATTAAATGCAACTCTTTTCTATGCTGAGTACAAGAAGCTGGGCTGTAAGTGTAAAGAGAAAATTATTGACTATAAGGTAGTTAAACAAAGATTAAGTGCAGAGTCTTGTTGAAAAGCGACATTGTGCATTTGATGTGGGTTGCACTACAGGACTGGGTAAAGACTGACAAATTGGAGAAATTGTCAACACTTTGACAAAAGATGTAATGGGTTAAGGCAAGAATAAACTCTTTGAGTGTGAATGGATTATTATTGTTAAATTTCATTACGATAACTAGTCCATTTGGGGATTATTTTACCATTTTATTTGCCTCCTTCTTGCCACCTCATCAAGGATCTTTAGCAAATACAGAATGGAACACTCCCCAAAGTTGGGTACTGATAATCTTGTGAAGTTATCTGGGGATATCAGGGCAAATGAAATAGTATCAGCTCTATGCGCAACTCCAGGAGATAGGCACCCATGACCAAATGGGAGTGTATAACATTATACAAGGACCTTTAACTAAAGTGTGGGTAAATCTCAATGAAATAATGAGGACATTCATCCTCCTCCATCATTTCAAGAGACCTGCATTCTAGTTTTATCCAAGCCTGGGAAGCTCTTCATTTGGAGAATTATCAGTCAGTTTCTTTAATCAATGCAGAGGTTAAGGTATATACAAACATTTATGCTAGTGATCTATATAAAGTTATTCCATCAATTATCCATCATTCACAAGATGGTTTTATGAAAGGAAATTCTTATTGCTACATCTCCAGGCAGTTGCAAGAGGCATTCAATTTGTGACAAATGTTTTGGCGGATTACAAAAAGGCATTTGACTGCATCAATTGAAACTGCCTCCAATTAATTATGTCATGCTTTGGTCTTACCACCGGATTCTGCCAAGTAGTATCATCCTTGTATCAGTCCACATTTGCTAGAAATCTCTCAGATGCTATAATATTTTCCCCTTGTATTTTGGAGTACTAGGTAGGGCTGTCCACTCTTAAGTCTTCAAGAAAACCTTAAGTCTCAAGCCTTTGTCGTGCTGGCCTTGGGACTCTACACAGGATGATTAGCTCTCACACTGAGATGCAAGTTGGACTCTTATGGGGTGAAACCAACAATTATTAAATTTGCGGATAACCATTTATTTCTGACTAACTGGCCAACAGTGGACATATCCACCTTCTTTGATATTGTGGTTTCCTTTTACAGTCTGTAGAGCTGAAGATACACTTGTACAAAATTTGTCTAAAACAGAACTGTTCCCAGCAAACCATGCAGCTCGGCATCTTATTAGTGGTGGTGAGTCGCCCCTCCTTTGTGAAGTAGTGTGAAGCATTCTAAGATATTTAGGTTTGAGGCTCAGCATAGACATAGGAGAGCTAGTCTTTGCTAAATTAAGACCTCTTTGGGAGAAGTTATTTCTGAAAGTATACATATAGATGAAACTTTATCTCACGTAGCAGGTTGGATTTCAACAGTTCAGATATTATTTTTTCTCAAGCACCAGTACATCCTTCATCATATTCCTGCCGTTGCTGGATTCCCCTGGCTTGTGAAGATCAAGAAATTATTGATCCACCTCACCTGGAATGGGAAAATTATTATGAACCCCTGCACTGTTCTATTCATTCCCTGGAAGATGGAAAATGAAAAACTGACAACTGTGCGCAGTACGATGAAAGCCTTGCTGTGCAGAAATAATTAGGGGTCATGGGATCTCCCCCTAAACACTATAGTCAGCTCTAGAGGGAAAACTATTATGGAGTTTATTCTATAGGGTTGTAGGTTAGTATTAATTTTCTCTACAAAAACATCTACAAGGAGTTTGGGACTTATCCTAAAGATAGAAGCAAGCCTTTTAATATACTATGAGTATGGGTCAGAGTATTTCAGTAACATACCAGAACTTTTCTGAGTTGGTGCAAGATCCACAGCTCACATCATCTCATGTCAAGATCTGTAGTTCAGATTCCCACACTTCTACCTAATTCTTAAGCATAGATCACTATTGTCCTTCTAGGCACTGCTTAAAAATTATGTCCAAAGGTTCAGCCTCAGTACCAATGTGGTCACAATCTCAAATCAGACTATACTTTGGCTTAACCTAGCAGCACATACCTGTCCTTTAACACACCAAGGCAGGCTAATATATGCAAGCTATTGATCACCATGGCACTTAAAGAAAAAGGGCTATGCCACTAAGAGAGATTATATGGGTTCTGTGAACCCCCAGTTAGATGACCTTTGTAAGTTTTACACAGCTTGCTGAGCAGGTTGTTGGGCTACAGCTCTCACAGGATGTAGAATTGTGGGGTTTATTTTACTACCATAGCCCCTCTCTTATTACAGATATTCAAATGGTGCAGGTAGTGGGTTTTTCTTTGTTGCTTTAAGCTGAGCTGCTGTAATCCAGTATGTGAGTTTGAACCATTAACCATCAACCATCCGTAGAAGAATTGTGGTAGTGGAACATGGTTGGGAGTACTACAGCATAGCAAGTAGTTTGTTTTATGTTTAGCTTGTAGCCTTCTGCAATTCTGTGGCTATCATGTCCTCAGCATTAATTTGGTTTATATCTTACACATGCAAAGAATTCTACAGGAAGCGGTATCTGGCCCCTTGCTGCCCAGGACTGAGTGCTCTCTGCTCCGGTGTATCTATAATAGATCAATATAATAGATTCTGCTGTGAGAGTGCAAATACTCTGAATTTATTCTGGTATACCTGTATTGTACCCATTGTTGCCTAAACAGCATAAATGTATTTTTACAAACTGCGGTAGATTTGTTGTTCTGTAACCAGTGTAAAAATTTATTTTCCAAATTACCTCACAAATTATTGCTGCAATGCGTGTAGCATCCACATCTGAAATGACATTGATGTTATATTGTGGGGTATCTATTCCTATCACCTCCCTGTTGTAAATAATGCATTGCATCCAAAGTAATCCCTCTGATGGATTATTGAGAAGCAAAAGTGGCCAATCTTTGACCAGCGATTATTATTGTCCTAAATTTTTACCAAATTATACTCTTTAAATGCTACTTTTTATCTTGTGGGTAATACTGCTGCTGTATTCCTAATAGAACTCACATATTATGCTATGATATTGCAATCATTTTGACTGAATTGTAGTCATAACTGTATTTGCATACTCCATGCATTGTTTATACTACTAGTGCTGCTTGTATTTGCACACCATATATGGTATTTTGCAATTAGAGTAGTTAGGTGTCAACATACTTTATGCTTTGTTTTTGTTACAAGTGTATTAAAGTTAAACAAAGCTACCTTAGCCATTAGGTATCAGCCCAGCTAATTTAAACCCACCTTACCCACCACTCTTTTCTAGCTTTTAATTGATCGATGTTTATGGACAAACATGGATGTTCAGTGTGTTTCCCCCTCCTGTAGCTAGCCTTTTGTCACTTGGTATTCTAAGGTAATGTATCAGCTGCCTGATGCTAACCAATAACCAGCTTCTACTAGTTCAATATAATGTAATTTGTGAGAGGTGTTACTTAAGCATCTACACAAACTCGAAGCCATGCTACCACAAAAACATATAATCAGTAAGCTTCATACAAATCATCTTCTACTCCTTCATCGATGCAATTTAGCCATGTAGGCTGATATTGTTAAGAAGTCTCTCTGTACGTCTCCTATATTAAAAAAAAAGCAAGGCTCACCCTCAGACCAATACCACAGAACCAGTGCTCTAACCCAGCACATGTAACGTAAGTCATGTAGTACAGGAAGTTAGCAGAGTACAGCCTCTAAAGCATCTGCTTCTTCTAAATTTGCAAAAATAGATGGAAATGTAGTAATCGGTGATTCCATTGTTACATGCACAGAATCTGCTCTCACTAGGCAGGATAAAAATAAGGGGATCATCAGTTGCCTTTCTGGTGCCAGGATCTATGATGTACAAGGGGGGCAAACTCCGTAAAGCCAGACCTATAAAACTATGGTCTGGTAGAAAAGCATGTGGGTGTGAATGATTTGAGGTGTTCAATCCAGAGAGATTTGATAGATCTCACTATGAATGTGTCCAGTACATACACAATTGTGTTTCTGAATGGAATTCTACCACTAGAATGGTGCTCTGACTCAAAGAGAAGGTAACTGGATTTAATAAATGGATAACTAGCTGGTGCTGCTTAGTGGGATCCAATATTTTTTAAATTGGGATGAGATGACTGTTGGGTTTATGTGCTTTACAAGGGATGGCCTGCACCTTTCATTTCATGGCTTCTGCATAGTGGACAATGCCTTTGCTGTTCCCATAGTGCTGCTTTTAATCAATGTCTGTACTCTGGGCTTCCCAAAGTAGCCAGCACCACAGACATAACCCTATCAATGTAAATGTAATCTTCAGCCTCTCCTTCAACTTGAATCCATTCATATTTTTGTACCAATACAAACATTGTTTAATTGCAAAGATAGCCCTCCATCTATTCCAGGCATCAGCAAATATCACTTTTTCAGACTTGTGGGTAGCTGTGGGTAGTATCAGTATTTGCCAGTATCTCTATTGTCTCCAAAGAGGCACCACCTAATGTCAAACAGAACTTATTAAAGTCCAGATCACTCAAATCAAAATAAATTATTACTTGAAGCAGAGCCTAGATGGCCAACTGAGAGCAGTGAATTTTGAGAGCTCCATAAACTAGTATAATAATGTAGGAATTTTTTATTTGCAAGTTTAAAATGTCAGAAATCTATAGATAAACTACTAAACTACATAAATATCAATTTTGGTGGAGATATACAAACATTTTCCTGTCAAGTAACTTGGAGATATATTGAGTCATTGAATATGAACAACTCAAGGAATTTTCACCCAGATGTTGCTTTGAAAAAAGAATTACAATTGATGACATCTACCTTACAGGAACTATCTTTGAAGATGGATGGCTTTAAAAATAACTTAGAAAACCTCAAATTAAATTCTCAAAAACAGACTGATACTCTTAAGGAACTATTACAGCAGCACCATACAAAAATAGCAATTATACAACAACCCCCCCATTAATATTCAAAAAACGTGCACACTAATTGGTCAGCATGCATGTTGTAAATCAGAGTTATAGTAATGGAAAAAGGTCCGGTCACCCGGACTTTTTCCATTACTATAACTCCTTTTTTTTTTTTTTTACAGCAACGGAGAACAGAAGATCTCCATTGCTTCACACTGTCTCGCTATGTTAAACTCGTTTAACATAGCGAGACAGCATTAAAAAAAGCAACGGACATTCTCCGTTGCTTTTTTTAATGCTGTCTCACTATGTAAACTCTTTTAACATAGCGAGACAGTTTGTAAAAAGCAACGGAGATCTTGCTTTCTCCGTTGCTTTTTACAAACTGTTTTGCTATGTTAAATGGGTTTAACATAGCGAGACAGCTTTAAAAAAGGCAATGACTCCGTTGCTTTTTTTAAAGCTGTCTCGCTATGTTAAACCCATTTAACATAGCAAAGCAGTTTCTTTTTACAAACTGTTTCACTATGTTAAATGGGCTTAATATAGCGAGACAGCTGTAAAAAAAGCAACGGCTCCGTTGCTTTTTTTAAAGCTGTCTCACTATGTTAAACCCATTTAACATAGCGAAACAGTTTGTAAAAAGCAACGGAGATCTTGCTTTCTCCGTTGCTTTTGCCCACAGCTCTGATGTACTGTGTAGGTATACACACATGAGAACTGCCGCAGAATACCAGACAGCTGCGGAAGGGCAGCAAGGAGGCAATATACAATGCCATTATTTAAAAAAATGTATTTATTTTTTTCTTAAATAATGTCATTGTATAATAGCAATAACCCACTTCTGGGTGTGGGTAATGCTGGATTTACCCACGGTTGGCTTCGTCCTCGTGACCAAACCACGCCAACAGTGGGTAAATCCAGCATTACCCACACCCAGGTGTGGGTTATTGCTATAATATAGAGATTTCTCTAAATGACATTGAAGGGAGACTCAAAGAGGAAGAATTCTAAAAAGAATTTCTGCTTAAACAGAATACATGACTGTTTAACAAAATAGATGACTTAGAAAACAGGTAAAGGAGAAAATACATAATGATCTTTGGTCTGCCTGAAAACTCTGAAGAAGAAGACATTATTTCATTCTTAACAGCTTGGATTCCTGAATTTTTTGACTTGAAAGAGGGACTTTCATTTGGAATTGAAAGGGCGCATAGAGCACTGAAGACACCTGCTTCTAGCTCAACAAATACTCCACCTAGATCCATAGTTATAAAATGTCTTTCATTTCTGGACAAGGAACTAAAATTAAAGTCTGCTTGAAGAAAATCACCATTAAAATACAGTCAAAGCCTGATAAGGTTTGGGAAAGATTATTATTCCAGAATACTATAACAAAGGTAAAAAGTCTGGCCAATAATAAAACTGTTGAAACAAAACAGCATTAAAGCACAGCTGGCCTTTCCAGCCAAGATAAAAATACTTTTTGCCAATTAGATGAGAACCTTTAATGACTTAGAAGAAGCTACTATATTCATCAAAAACAACAATATAATGCCAATCCCAGAAGAAATGGAATGGATGGCCCCTACTCTTAAAAGAATAAAATAAACAAATCCTTGGATTGATGCTAGAAAGAAGAAACAAAAAAACTGATTCCAAGATAGCTGTCCCAAAAAAATAACACTTACAACTACATCTCTCAAAGTATCAACTGATATGCTACATTACTTGTCATCTGTTTTTATTTAAAAAAAGGAGATTCTTAAACAACTGAGAAACAGTAATGATTTATTCAGAATGTTCAGAGTCCAATAATTCTTCACAAACAAAGGTAGGTCAAGATGGGTTATTATTTACATTGCATATAAGTCAAACAAAGCAACATATAATACAAACAGAAGTTTTTGTTCCCCTACTTGAACTCAATGAATACTTACGCTGTTAATTTTTCATTGATTTTACTGATAACGATTTAAGTAATTAATTAGCTAATTCAACAAGGTAGCATTCATTAGAGTTCAGACTCAAATGTAACAAATTAACATAATATATAATAGCAGTAACAGTAGAGTGTGTTAAAAAAATGCTGTCATGGAGACTAATGCCTTCTTCAGTTAAAGTATGATTTAGCAATGTCATGTATATCCTGGTAAAATAATAGTAGCAAGCTCTTAGTACAAATGTCATCATTATTCTGTTTAAATATAGTTAATATCAATTATGGCAGGTATCACAGTGATGAGTGCTGTTTGAGCAATCCTGATATGGTGCGCATCGATGCAGTTGTGTCTGGCAGCTAGTACAAATGTCATTATTATTCTGTCTAAACATAGTTAATATCAATTATGGCAGGTGTCATAGCTTCAAGTGCTGTTTGATCAGTCTTGATATGGTGTGCGTGGATGCAGCCGTGTCTGATAGTTAGTACAAATATCATTATTATTCTGTCTAAACATAGTTAATATCAATTATGGCAGGTATCATAGCTTTGAGAGCTGTTTGATTAAGCCTAACATGGTGTGTGTGGATGCAGCTGTGTCTGGCAGCTGCTGTATGTTGCCATTTTCATCTTGGGGAAATTGTGGGTTGCAGCTTGTGATCAAGGTTTACTGATACTTGTGTATTAGGAAGAGACATTTGGTGTTTTAGCCTGGATCCAGGGGAAGGGGCTGGATAAAACTGTGATTTGGGATATTTTGGCAGAGAATAGTTTATTTATGCATCTGCTGAGTGAGAGGTGGAACGTCTGGAAGAATGTGTTATCTCTTGTTGTGGTGGCTTGTTGGGAGTTTTTTTTTTTTTTGTTTTATCTATTTGCTCTCCATTTTTTTCCTGGCTGCTGCCTCTCTGAAAGGGAAGGAATTTAGGCTTGAAGTTACAGTGAAGTGAAGTTTTGCTTCAGGTGCATCGCGAGCCTCTGGTATGCAGTACACAGACACACTAACAGAAACAGATGATCCCAGGTTGCTGTGGTAATGGAGACAGAGTGAAGATAATGCTTAACGGCTTTGAGGAGCCTCGAAGATGATTTTCGGCAATGAAGTTTTTGGTTTTAAAGGAAAAAACAAAAAATGTAGATATATATATATATATATATATATATATATATATATATATATATATATGGTTTACTATCAAAATGTCGATCCTTACTCCGGCGAATTTCGTGTAATCGAAACCGGAAGTTCGAAAACGATAACATTGATCTCAAAAAAACAATCTACGAACGGTTTTAACATGGGTCGAGGTAGGTGTTCAGTGTTATTCCAAACTACAAACATCTCCCCTACCTCGACCCATGTTAAAACCCATTCTTAGATTGTTTTTTGTGACTCTGATGGTACTGCTTTCGACCTTCCATTTCATTTTCGATTATACGTAATTCACCGGAGTAAGGATCGGCATTTTGATAGTAAACCTATATATATATATATATATATATATATATATATATATATATATATAAAGGGGCTGTTTTAAATCACATGTACACCTATTGATGGTTTCCCAACACTTCGTTTAGCTCATTAAGTTGACTCTTGATAAAAAATAAATAAATAATAATAAGTGCAATGTTATATTTAAAATGTATTTTGGTCCAAACACATTAAGGACTTACATAAGAGTGGAAGTCTGAGTTATTGTGAAAGACTAAGAGCACTTGGTCTTGTGCAATACCCTTTGCAGTGGCCTGGGAGATGAGCTTGCTCGGACCTGTTGGGCATATGGGGATAGCTGATTCTAGAGGGTGTTTGGGGTTGCTGAGAAGTGCTAGAGAGTCATCAGATTTCCTTCATGGAAATATCTGTGGGAATGGAAGGTGTGTTGAGTCGTTCACTGGCAGAGTGACCACTGCATGGAACAGGCTTGTAAAATGGAACAGGAAAAATATTGGTTTGGATATTTTAAGAACAGCCTGGAAACACACCACATGAACTAGTGAATGGTATTCTGACAAAACTGGATGGGCATTGTTGCCTGTGCTTGAAGTACTGATATGTGTGTATGTAAGAATGGAAATATACTTATAACAAATAAGAAACTAGAAGGGTCTCATAATTTAAAGTCTATGGACTATATAAACATGCTTGGAAGGAGCTAATAATAAGAATAAGCATTACAGCTTGTGGTCTCTCAAATAATTAAGCAACAGACAAACACACACACACACACACACACACACACACACACACACACACACACACACACACACACACACACACACAGTAGTTATGTAATGCATGATTTTAGTAAATCTAGACATAAAATATATAATTGTCATATAAGATGAAGCAGTCTGCTGAATTTAGATATTAAAGACGGGATTTTATAACATGGGCTTGTTTATAATAACACTACTGTCTTAACTTGTCATAAATGACTTACACTACATTGAACATCAAGGGGAATCATGACGATTTTTTTATAAAAGTAAACATGTATAACAAGTCATGTAATTGCTTTAACTTGAATTGCAGTTTTTGTAACCCATCTTGACCATATATATAATACTTAAGCTGTTACCAAGGTAACTAATGTTTTATACATGACATCAAACTGACAAAGTTGTTCAAGAGAAACAATAGAAGCCTGCACTTGAAATGTCACAGAATTTAACAATCATATTCTGAACGAATAGTATTAAATCAACAATAGACACTCAGTTTAATAACATGGGCTTGTGTATAATAACACTACTGTTTTAAGTTGTCATAAATGGCATGCACTATATTGAACATCAAGGGGAAGCATGATGATTTTCTCATATAAGTAAATGTGCATAACACGTGATATAATTGCTTCAACTTGAATTGCGGTTTTGTAACCCATCTTGACCATGCATAATACTTAAGCTGTTACCAATGTAACTAACGTTTTATACATGACATCAAACTGACAAAGTTGTTCAAGGGAAACAATAGAAGCCTGAAATAGCAATGTTACAGAATGTAACAATCACATTCTGAACAAATACTATTAAATTGACAATAATCACTCAGTTTAACCTTTGCTGATTATACAAAATAGAAGGTTGCCATTTAAATATAAAAACTTTTAGTATATGCCATAAAATGGAAATTTATGAATATGGAAAGGGAACTTGTAATCATTAATCACAATAAGTGAATTTGTTGTTTTTAACCTATAATTTTACTCATTTTATAATACGAAATGACAGATAAAAATCCTTATGTGTAGGAAATGGAGAGAAGAGGGATGCACTCACTGATAATTAAAATGCACTAACTTTCATCAATGTTCACATAAAACAAACTTGATGCTTAAGTAAGTTAGCAACAAACAAAGTGATTACTTAAATGCTGGCAAACATTGAAATATAACTGCTGATATATCCAGTAAAATACATTGTATTATAAACATTAGGTATAAATATTATTACTCTATATTTATATTAAGTAATACATTTTGAAAAAATTCATCAATAAGGGTGAATATGTTAAATACCTTTGTGTTATAATCTCTTACTGAAGGCTTTTATATGATACATCTTACTTTACTATGACTGAATTGCTTGTCATCTATCTTTCATGTAAATATTAATTGCTAATAGAATAAGTAGACATTCATATTGTATTAGAATTCTGTCAAATCTACAATAGTACTATATCTGTTCAAAATAATATAAATATTGCTTATTTGTATTACAAATGTTCTCCATAGGATAAGTCAATTTATGGAGCTCAGATGTTCTGGATTGTCAAGATATGAGTGATAATCTGATGTTCTTAGGTTTATCCATCAGATTAGGGATGATTTTCATTCCATGGCTAGTGTGGATCTTAGTTTTGTTAACATTTATTAATTTAAATGTGTTACTTCACAAAAACATTTTTAGTATGCCTAACCAAAACATTACTTTATTGGTAAACACTCAAAGTATAAAACTAATAATTTCCTTTAAAAGCTCAAACATATACTTTATAGTTATCAGAGGAAAGGTTTAATAGTCACAATAAAACAAAAAATACATAGTCTAAATAGCCCAAGATGGATTTAACTTTATTATCTTTAAATACCAATGACTTAAACTATCCTAGCAAGAGATCAAATCTACTGAAATATTTAAAACTGAACAAAGCAAAAATTGTCTCCCTTCAAGAAACTCATTTCAAAACAAAGGACAATTACAAATGGAATCTGAAGTAATATATGATATTGGCGCAATCCACTAATAAGACAAGACAAAAGGGGTAACAAGTTTATGGAAAACAAATGTAATAAACCCAGAAGTCATTTATAAGTATGAAGATAAAGAAGGCCTTATGGCATTAGTAATAGTTGAATATAATAACAGAATCTAGACCATAGCCAATCTATACTAGTTCCCAGGCATGGAACAGGAACATTTAAAAAACACTTGGATTTCATTTCCAATAATTATAAAGGCAACTAAATATTAGGACTAGATTTTTAGCTGTATATTTGATATTTCTGAAACTACAAATAAAAGACCACTGCATACATCTTCTGTATCAAAAGCTTTAAACAAGTGGGTAGAATCATTTCATCTTGAAGATAGTTTCAAATGTAAAGAAGATAAATCTTTGTTGTTTTCCTATTAAGATCACAAATTTGGTACCCAAACTAGAATAGATAAAATATTTGCTGCCCATGACTTACACTCTAAAATCATTAATTTCTGAGTCACTCCCTGCCCCTTTTCAGACCACAGTTCATTAATACTAAAAGTTCAAAATGGGTACAAACCATTAATCTTTAACACCAGAATTCCAGCATATATAACTAAAATTAAAGAGTTCAAACCCCTGGTTATTATCTGAATTACAGTTCTACTCAGATATTAATTACACCACAGAGATGAATAAAATAATGATATGGACTCATTAAAAGCTTACATATATGGTAAAACCCCTAACTTAGTATAAAAAAATCGGAGAATGGAGACTGAATTATTAGATCTACAATCCAAACTTTTGTCAGTAAAAGCTGAATAAAATCAAAATAATTTGGAGATGAAAAAGAAAGTAGAAGTATTAAACAATAAATACAATGAAATTCTAACTTGTAAAACTAGTTTAGCTTTAGAAAAACAAAACATTAATACCTTGGCCAGATCCCAAATATCTACATAATTTATCCACAAGAATCAAAATACAATCAAAAGCTAATAACATTAAAAGTAATTTCCATGAAAAGAAAGGGAAAAATGTTTTGGATATAGGTGACATCCTTGATGCCTAAAGAAATCACTTTATAGAACATTTCTAAAAAGAAAATATACATATGGATCAATTAAATCTAGATGAAAAATGTTCTAGTATAAAAAAAATACCAGAAAAATTAAAACTAGATCTGCAAGCACCCATATACTACAAAGAAATTGCAGATACAATAACACAGGGTAAAAATAATAAAGCTCCAGGTATAGATGACATAATTATGGAAATATATAAACTTTTTCCTTCAAAGATACTCTCCCTCTTCCATAAAAATATATTAGAAATTCAGTCACAAGCTTTAATACCACCCTCTTGGAGATATTTCTTAATCACACCAATCCTAAAGGAAAACAAATCCCCAAACATCTGTACCTCATATAGACCTATATCATTATTAAATGACTATAACATATTTATGACAATATTAACTAACAGAATGAAAATACCATTATCCAAACCAATAAATGATCAAACGTGATTTATATATCATAGACACACATATGACAATATTAAAAGGATAATTTCTCTTACAGATTATGTTAATAAAGAAAATAAACACTCATAATTGGCTTAGATATAGAGAAAGCATTTGATTCCCTAAATTGGGACTATTTATTCAAAATCCTAACGTTATTTGAATTTCCTGCATCCTTTGTTCATCTCCTAAAGAATATATATATATATATATATATATATATATATATATATATATATATATATATATATATATATACACAAATAATGACACGTTAGGTCCTTTTACCTCGGAATCTATACATATAACAAAAGTCACTAAACAAGGATATCCCATGTCACCAATTCTATTTGCTCTGGCTATTGAAATATTGGCCAAGTCAATTTGTAACAGTATAAAAATCAAAGGAATAGATGTTTATAAACAATACAATTCTAAAGTAATGCTGTTTGCTGATGACATATTACTAACATTATCTAATACAAAAGAGACATTCAAAGAATTAGATATATTAATTGACAGATTTCACATGACTTCAGGACTCCATTTCAATAAATCAAAATCAAAAATTTTATTTAAAAGAAAACTGCAGACTAAGGGGGATCAGATCATAGGAAAACAATAATCTACCTTAAAATATCGAAGAATTGAGTTATGCAAGGATAATAATGAATAAGTCTCAAAAAAACTATAATAATATCACCAATACAATTAAAATCTCTGTGGAAAAATGGAACAAAATAATATTAACATTTGAAGATAGACTACAGTTAATAAAAATGGTTTTACTGCCCAAGATCCTATATATAGCCTTGGCAATACAACTGTTACCAGAAATTAATATACTTAAAGAAATAAATTCATGCCTAATAACATTTTTATAGTTTCCCAAAAGAAACAGATTAGCTTTAATACATCATATCAGACCATGGAAACAGGGAGGATTAAACTTTCCTGATATAGAAACATATAAAAAAGCATCAATATCTAAAACAATCTCAGATGGGATAAGTCCAAATTACTCTGCAAATTGGAAAGAATTACTAACTGCAATATCAATAAATTAATTTGATGTACAAAAACATTTTCAAATAGATAAAAACAAATTGCCTTTGCACATATTATATATTAGTATTCAATATAACCTAATTAAACTAACTAAAACTCATATGATTATTTTTTACATTGACTCATTTAAGAAAATTATTAATGCAAATATAAATTTAAAAATCTGGTTTGATTTTTTAACACCATGTATTGTCACAAAGAACTTTCCACATAAAATATCTATAGAAAAATTATTAATTCCTGGAAACAGAAATGATTTGTTTGTTGGATCCAATGTATCAAAGATCTAAAAGTGTTAGATATACAAGTAATAAAAACAACATACAAAATTCCACAACAGGACTGGCTAACTTTACAGAATATTCTGTCATATTCACAAGATTTAAGTAGAATAATTAACAAATCTTCATTTAAAGAAATACCTAATTTTTTTTCATACATAATGACTTTGACATAGGAAACAATATTTCAAAATTTTACAAAATATTGATAAACTATAAAACAATACCCAAAACCTCATATTGGAAATATGTAACAAAAGGACACTCAGTACAGTTAACTGAAGATATTAAAAGAAATATTTTATTATCGATAAAATATACATTCTTTACTCAATACTGGAAAGTTTTTAATTGGAAATGCTTGCACAGAGCATTCTTACTCCAGACAGAATCAGTAAAATTAGTTCTTCCATAAAAGGAATATGTTGGAGATCTGAGCAAGTACATAATGCAGACTGGAATCACATTTTCTTTGATTGTGTTAAAATTAAACCATTTTGGATTGGTATTAATAACTTTCTGCAAGCTTTATTTAATGAATCATTTTATTTAACTAAAGCTCTTGTATTATTAAATGTAAATGAAGGTCTTCATTTGAATAGATCAAACATGTATCTAGTATGGACTATACTTGCAATTTCAATGAAGTGTATAACAAGAAGATGGAATTCAAACACAATTCCAACTTTGGAAGACTTCTACAGCCTACTGAAGACCACAGTATTACTGGAAATTAAAATTAAAGAACTAAGAATTTATCCAAAGCCATTTATCAACAACCCTTGGGGAAAAGTCGTATTGTTGACTGACACTATACAAAAATTTATCAGACACTCTGATAATGGAATGGACATACTTATAAAGTAACTGTATACCTTAAGTTCTGTTATAGTGTCAGGCTAATGTAAATAGTGTGCATAGTTATTTAAGATGTTATGTATAAATAATATGGAATTCATTCAAATGTATTTGAAAAATAAAAAAAAAAAAATTGAGAAAAATAAATAAATTATTACTTCATAGCCTGCTATAGACCACGCTTAATGTCGCCTGATGACCATAAGATTTTTTGTGAAATAAGCTAGCTGAAGTACCCAAAAAACATAATACTTTTATGAAGAGGTATTTCAGTTATTCAGCTATTAATTGGGAAGCATACACCACCAATTGTAAGTATGACCAATGGTTCGTTGACGTAATTAATGCAACACCTCTCGAAGAAACAGTAAACGTATCTATTGGTCGTCCTATTATTATGGATCTTACATCTAAATCACAGGTTAAATCTGACAACAAAACAGTGGTCTTCTCTATCAAAACCACAAACACCTCTTCAGTGAACACTTCTAAGTTTAAGAATTTTCAAAAAGCAAATCTCATAAATCTCCATGATTAGTTTTTGCAATTCAGTTGCTTTATCACTGCCCCTCCATGCAGTTGCAGCAACTACCCATATCTCAAAGTTTTAGCATAATGATTAAGGTCTTTACCTCCCAGTTACAAGAACAGAGTCTGATTCTAACCTCTGGTTGTTGGCTAGGCTTATAATGGTCTGCAGACTGATAGCCTGGTATTTGCCTATGACAATTACAGTGATGTATACACCAAGCTCTCCATAACAGGGCCACATAAAATGGGACATTTCAAAAATGAATCACACAGGTGGTCTACCAAAATAAACAAATTCTACAAAGAGAAGAAAAAGGCTAAATGCCAGCAACAAATTGCAATTGCCTTACCTAAAGGACTCAATCAAGAAAATCAGGAAGGAACTAAAAATTGCCATTAGGAAGGTCAAAGTCACAAGCAAACTAAAAAATAACCACAAAACCATGGATAAATACATATTTGTTTTTGAGCTATCTGAGAAAACATCCTTCAATGCTTTGATTTAATCCACAATGACAAAACTCACCAACATGCTAAAACAAATTTAGTGCTAATGTTACCAATATCAGCAACAGTCACAAAAATTCCATAAATCCCTGAGTCCCGATCCCTTTCAGGTATGCCATGGATTAAGTCATAAACCACCTTCTCCATTACTGAAAATATCATGTCCTTGGGCCCTGATAGTGTGCTTGGGTGCTTAATTACTCAAGTCAAATCTGCCCTATCATAGACTCTTCTAAACATTTTCAACCTAAGCCTCTAAAACAGATATGATCCTGAAGTGTAGAAATTGGTCATTAATATGCCATTGCACAAAGTCACCCCCACCTCTGCTCCCCACTAATTATAGAGCCATTAGCCTTATTAGTATAATTTACAAAATCAAGGAATGTATCATATCAGACTTTATAGCACTCGAGATTGAAAACATTATTTGTCTAGATAAACAAAGATATTGAAAACTTTATTTCTATGGACCTTCAGAAATTTGGCTTTGTCAATTTTATTTTTTATTTATTATTAGTTATCCTTTTTTGATTACTTTTGTTCCACTAGGCTTGTGGACCTTTTTCATGGGAGATCTGAGGTGGTATTTATACTAATAGGGGTATCAGGGAACCTCCTCTATGATTTTTGCTAGGTGCACTGGGATCTTTTACATCCATATGAACTACCACCAACTGAAGAAGCTGGAGCTACAGTTTAATGTCTCATCTGATGGACAACATTCTCTGGAGTACTGCACCCCATCATAATGCACTGCATTCAAGAGCAGGTCATGTCTACTCAACTTAGTAAACATTCTAATGGGCCACGTAAGCTGTGGCCACAGTTTAATGTCTCATCTGATGGACAACATTCTCAGGAGTGCTGCACCCCATCATACTGCACTGCAATCTAGGACAGAGAAAGTATATTCAACTTGGTGAACATTCTAATGAGCCACATAAGCTGTGGATAGTGGCCATAGTAGCAAGGTGGCTCACACAGCATACCACGGTCTGGCTATAGCCATTGGCCCAGACCCACATGTTGGTATTGGCAATACTCTTAAAGTCATTATATTGGGAGGTGAATAGCAACCTGGTTGTCAGACAGAACACTCACACACACACACACACACACACACACACACACACACACACACACACACACACACACACACACACACAAACACACAAGGAAAATTCAAGGTCTTTGGCATCTGTCCTATGGGGATCATCTAAAATCACTGTCACTTTATTCTGTTTTTTACAGACCACTCAGAGGTGATCTCTGCCTTGCATACAAGGCAATCTCTGATCCTGCTTTATTGGAAATGCTGAATATCTGTAAGTCAAATGGTACACAGGTTACTCGATCTAAAGACCTTAACCTGGTATGTGACATTAATAAAACCTGCTGGAGGAAAACATTTGTCTCCTAAAGGTTACCACACCTTTGGAACAGACTCCCACTTCATGTCAGAGTACCTCTTTATCCCTCTTCAATTGCAATCTGGACAATTGGATGGTTGACAGTAAATTAACCCCAGAGGTTCTAGCTGTGTCCCTCTTGGACAGGAGCAATAGGTGGTGATCATGGAAATAAGGGTAAGCACTTGGTTAGGCTTGCAAGGGCCCTAGGGCCATTAGCCTAGTAACTTCCCATGATCATATGATCCTATGAACACAGTTAAAATAGAGCCACATAAAAAAGTAGCAGCAGCATGGCCAGTGGAGTCCCTCATGGTTTGTGTGGAACCCCTGTTATTCAGCAGCTACTTCTCTAACCTCCAAATCTATTATCCAGATCTGTGGCCAAATAAATTAGGCAATAATTGTAAGATATTTTGGCATTTACTCAATTTCCAGTACCACTTTACAGCAGTTTGATCTAGACCTTGCAGACAACTGTTGTTAAGAAAGCAGGCTTAAACTAAATGTGGAGAATGCAGTATTGTTTTGGAAAACAATGCTGTTGTACATCCTATGTAATTGAGATCAAATAAAGTTTTTATCCCTTTCTAATCATTACCTATTAGATCAGTTACTGAATACAATGTCCCCACTGCCATATATTTGTCCAAATATGTCACACAACCTGAAACACTCCAGAGTTTACTAACTAAAAATACCAAGTCCTGAAGACACTTATCTATAAACATATATTATAATCTCTTTCTTGATAGTCTGTCTTTTATAGACTTCTGTGTAGTCATTTATGTTAACCATTTAGGGTAGTAAAGGACCATGCCTTCTTTGATTTCCTGTACTTTCACAGGACTAGCAGTGCCATAAAAAGTATATACAAAGGAATTCTGTCTTAGCCAA
This sequence comes from Protopterus annectens, assembly GCF_019279795.1. NCBI lineage: Eukaryota > Metazoa > Chordata > Ceratodontiformes > Protopteridae > Protopterus > Protopterus annectens. The sequence continues at coordinate 987,165,604 of NC_056726.1, read as the reverse complement.
CAAATCAACAGGACAGGCTGGCATATTCGATTCATTTCCCAATGGATACTCCATTTCTGGAATAAAATCAAACAGATTAAAACCCTCATTACCTGTTAGATGAACCTTGATAACTGCATGGCCAGTCACACATTCTCCCTAGGTCTATTTTGTGTTGCCCTCCTGGAGGCAGGATGTGCTATATGAGACTAAATGGTGACCAGACTTTAATGGTCCATGGACTGACCTGCCAGGAACATGCCACTTCTACAAAGTTAGTTTCTGCAAACACTAAAAGTTTGTTCAATCTAAAAGTCAGTGTACATAAGTCCAGGGGATTTGGGGGGTGTCCCCCCACATGGGGAGTGGGGGGGGTCTTGCCCTCCTGCAAAAAAAATGTAACGGTTTTCCATTTGTTTCCATTTGTTAAAATTACTTTTGGCAACTCAGCATGAATTCAACCTGCCTTATAGGGCCTATGACCATGGTCTGACCATAGCATTATGTCTCTAATGATAGATTGCTATAGATGTAGGCCTCCATTTTTAGTACATGCAATTGCTCCTTTGGAGATCTGATGTTTGAAAGTCTAATATGTGATATGTTGCACTTGGCGTTTTTCTAATACTTCTTAAACTTTTTTTCCAAGTCATACACAACCTACTAAAAGGTATTGTTTGGCAATACTATAAGAACTGTTTGCACCAAGGAATACATTGTGAAGAAATATTTTGCTGTGAATGTGGTCCATTCTTTACCAAAATAAAAATAAGACAGCCCTAGTTACAAAACTAAGACAGTTTGCTTAAGACAATTGAATGCATGAATTCTCAGAAAAAAAATGATAAATCTAGTGCAATATCAGGATTGTAAGTCTTAAAATCTATAACATGAGAACTAGACACAGGCAACCATACATAGCTAATTTCTTATTGTAGTCCTCTTTAATGCCATCTTCATTGGTGTGTATGTTTTTATTTATTTATGTATTGCTTTTGTTGAACAGGGTAGTCTGACTGGGCTGTGGTAGCCCCTTTTTTAGTGGAGGCCCAGAGAGAAAAGCTTCAGTTAAAAACAGACAATTTGGTATAATAAAGAAAAATATAATGCTTAAAGTTACAATATGGATATACTATGACTGAAAACTATATTTCAGGAAATCTATAGTCTGTAAAATGCTATGTCATTACCTGCAATACAAGACCAACTGGCACATGCAGTGAAGTTTAAAATGCCAAATCACAAATTTTAAATTTATGGGAATTTCTATATTGTAATTTTACATATCTTTACTTATGAATGATGTTAGGCTTTATGATTGATGGTACTAAGACATTTCATCTGTGTCTCTCTGTTTCTGTAAAGTTTGAGTACAATATTTGAATCTCTGGTGTAATACCATCTGTCTGTTGTGCAAAAGCTTAAGGAAGTGAACTTTATCCTGTTTCTTGGGGTTTGATTCCCTCACTCCCCATTTGGAAGCTGCGTGACTCGAAGCAAGTAAATTAAGCAGGGAATGCATCCAGGTTGTATCCACATAAATATGCCCATCCCTTATTAACAAACTGAAAAAATATGTATATCTATGTAGTTATATCTATCTATCTATCTATCTATCTATCTATCTATCTATCTATCTATCTATCTACATGTGTGTGTGTCTGTGTACATATTTGTGGGTATACATAAAGTCTAACTATCCAAATGGTGACGCCACTGGCATCAACACAAAATATTGCAAAAAGTTGACACTGAACTGAGTATGCTCCATGACATAACCTTGGAGCTTGTAACTAAAATCAATGTTTTTACAGGGGGTGCAAGTCCCTTGCACTCCGGTGTGGGGGTCTGTCCCCCTAACAACCTCTACTATAGTCCAAATCCAAGATCACACAATGCCAGGGAAAGGCATATTCCACAACCTTGGTACTGTAATATCTCACACAAATGTCAATCAGTTCTTTAATTAACCAAAGTGTGTCATAGTATATTTAAGTGCCTTAAAGTTACAGGTGAAAGATGTGTCAAGCCTGACAGCGATGCAGTCTTTACCATATGCCTTAATAACAGGCTAACCTGACATTGGTTGGATTAGCTTTGCATGAAATTTTATAAACTTAATTTACAGGAAGGTTCAAAAGTATGTCTTCCAGGAAAATATCCTTTTTACTACAGTGACGCCAGACTGTCCAGCCAGTGTGACCTTGCTCAACTATCCCCTCCAAAACAACGTAACACTACCTGACAACTAAGCAACAAAACAATTAGTCTGACAGGAATATGTGTATTGTCACACTATGCACTTTTAATTTCGTCTAGCAGTGAGTTTCTGAACAGCATTTAAAAAGGAACTGCATTGTCCAGATTAGTTAGTACAACAATGTAAATCCTAATGTGACCCTGTCCTGGAAATGTTCTATAACTGTCTTGCACCGATGCCAGGACAGGAGCTACAGAATGAACCAGCTTCCTGTCTGCAGCTATGCAGAGACTCTCGTGAGGCAGTAACTGTACAGACGGACAAGAGGAGGCAATAGATGTGTGAAGTACTGAGAATGTTTCCTGTGCAATTATACAAGTAACTGCAGTACAGGATGTGAGGGAGTGGACCTGTGTGGAAGACAAGACATGAATAAAATAAATGGATTATTGAGCACTTGTAAAGAAACAGTCCCCTTTAGGGTAATGTTATAAAATGCAGCACGTACACATATGCAAGATAATATATTTTTTTAAAACTGCAGATGGAAATCATGTTAATGATCTGGAGTACTTAGAAAAAAGGTCTAGTAGGCCTTTAACACCCAGTCTCTTACACTTAGCTGTGAGTCAAGATTTAGCACTTTTGCTGAGGCCAACTTTGATATTGTGTTTTAACACGACTTACACAGAGGCATAAGAGTTAATATGGTAACTACAGAGTGGGACTGCATACCTCTCAACTTCTTAGTACAAGACATCCGGACAAATGCTAAAATAATGAGGATACAAAGGCCCCAAAACAGGGAAAGATTTTAAATACTGTTCTTATAAGTTTATAAAGTTGCTAGACTATCAGAATTTATGTTAGCATGCATTTACTGAAGGATATGAAGTCTGACTCAAAAATATATGTCATTATTTAGTGGTCAATCCTCTGATATGCCAGAAAACCGCAACTTTTATGAGGAACAGACCAGAAATATGAGGCAAACATGTGGACATTGTGTGACTATCTGGACAGTTGAGAGGTATGGACTGCAATCACAATGTAAGGTTTTACTACCTGACAGTGGAAAGTGGACAGTCTTGGCATAACTACCACAACTAAGATGAACATATATGCAATACAGCAGACAAAATTCGTTAGTCATGCTAACTATACAAAGCAGAGGGATAATCCCAGACTAAGATGAGCTAGGATTAACTGGTGATATAGGTCTTGGAGGAGTCAACAAGGAAGCATAGGACTGAGTGATTGATGCTGTCATGCCCATACTAGAAGGGAGGAAGTCCAATCCACTCCATTACTGGCACCTGCTGCTACCTAGTGGAGAAGAAGTGAAAAGCATGAAAAGCACATGGACCAGGGACACTCATTCAGCTCTGTCTGTTCCACATGGTAACCTTCAGTGCTGATGCGTAGAAGTGAACACTCAGATGAAGATACTTTAGGTTTTCAGACATGCATGTCATTTGCCAGTGTAGAGGTTAAGCCAAAAAAATTAACATTTCTTGATTTTCTGGATAACAGCCTCCACTCCCACAACGGGTCCTGTAAATGGAAAAATGGTTACTCACAACAGCTGGGAGACACATGATATGGAGGCAGAGATCGCTAGAAAAAGCATAGAAAGAATTAACAGCAGCTCTGGACATCAATTAAAAATTACAGTTGCCTTTAGGAAGAGTCTAAACAAATAACAGCAAAACCACTAGCTGCAAAATGGATCCAAAGATTGGCACTGCTGTTGAAGGTTGATACCACAAATGTGTGGTGTCAGCCTTCAACAGCAGTGCCTATATTGAGATCCATTTTCCATCTAGTGGTTTTGTTGTTATTTGTTTAGATTATCCAGCTGGTTCTCTAAATTGTTGCATCAGTTTTGGTAGAGTATCTACCATATTATACAGAGATAAATTTAGGTTTTGAATTACCAACTGCCTACAAATTATTGTACTCAGTCTGTTAAAAAGAATGTGAAACAGGGACAAAAAACATGATCTTGGAAAGAAATAAAGCATTGTGCAGTATCCATTTTTGCACTTTTGTACTCAAAGATTTAAACCAAGATTTATATTTCAAATATGTCAATAGAAATACAGGGTAGAATAACAAACTAAAGTTTGTCGAATAATGTATTTTATTTCTACATACATGAATCTAATTTCCTGTAAAGAAATGCTGATTTTATAACCTTGCAGTAAAGTCAGAAATGTCAAGTATGAGGTGTGGCCCCTTTTAGCTTCCTGAATACCTAGCTTTACAGCAGCCGGATAAAGGTATTTTCATTCTAATGCTCACCAAAACCCAGAGATTTTGCTTTTCCTTGAGTTGTTACATCTGAATTGATAATATTACATTTTTTTTCTCCTCACAGCTGACTTCTCCTTGTCTAATGGGTCTACAAAGCTAATCTTTGTCCTTCCCAGAATGAACTTTGACCTATGTTTGTCGCCAATGAGAAGATCAAGGACATAGAGAAGCATCATACTACTGCTGAGAAGAGTTTCTCTTTTATGTCCTATCTTCATATCACTACATCCATCTCTAGATGTCCAGGGATGGCTGTGCAATGGAAAGAGGGTAGCACATCATCCCATCTCTGAGGTGACTTTGTCAATGTCTCTGATCCTTTCCTCTCAACATGAAGCTTGCCTGTGTGTCTGTAGCTTCCACAAGGGATTGGTCACAAGTTGCATCAAAGTGTATGATCTCCCTCACAAACACACATTTTTCCCTGCCAGTGTGTCAGACACCCGAGATAGTAGTAAACACAGATTGCCTCGCTCTGAGTAGACTCAGCCAATGTCACCACCTTTTCCTCTCAATATGTGGCACCTGTGCATGCCTCTCTTCAACAGGAGATTGAATCTGAGGTGCGCATAAGTGCATCCCCTCAAGACACACCCACGTTTCCCTGTGGGTGAATCAGACACCTGAAACACTAGTCAAACCCAGGTTGCCAGAACCACAGTAGGGCTTTATCCCTATATTCTATGGCACTGATGATGATATTACAGTAGTTTAGGGGCACCGCCCATTCAACAGTGGCAGTGCGGAGGGTGAAGCCCCCATGGAACAGAATTAATGTTGGTGAACTAAACCTTTCTGATGTGATGACTATAAAGTTTTGTAGTATGGCTCTAGGAACCCCTTTACAAGCAGTAATTGAAATTTACAGTTCCTGATCCATACCTTTAACAGTAGAAGTGATTCATAGGCTCATAGGTTGTTCATAGGTTCATAGGAAGTTACTAGGCTAGCAGCCCTATAGCCTTTATAAGCCTAGCCATGTTAATCCTGGATTGCCCCAATTGTCCTTTTTCAGATGGATGTACTTTACAGATCAGCACTGACTACCCTGTCCATGAGGGACACGGGTACCACCCCCAAGGTAAATTTGCAGTCACTCATCCATTTGTCCAGGTTGCACTTGAATAGGGTCATTGAAAAACTCTGCTTTACATGAATTAGAAGTTTATTCCAGAGCAGCAACAATCTCTGGGAGACATACCTGTCTCTCCAGCATGTTCTGTTAATGTCACTTGCAAGGTTTAGATCCCTAGAGCAAGTAACTCTAGTGCCATTTGGTTTGCACATGTGCAGCATTTCCATCAGGTTGGGATCAGAGACTGTCCTGTAGCCAGGCACAAGTAGCCTTTCAGTAACCTATATGATACACAGTACAGTATCAGGGCTTTCAGTCTATCCATTTAGGTTATGGTTTGGAGGCCCTGTATTTTCTTAGTGAAAAACCTCTGTGGTCTCTCCAGTTGCTGCAGGTGTGTAGTGAGATACATGCAGAAGGGAGCATTGTACTCTATTAATGGTATGATTATGGTCGAGTCATGTAGAGTTATAACATCCTTAGATCTGGATTCAATGCCTTTACTTACAGTGGAAATCCGGTGGTCAAATTTCAGATTGCTGTCGACCTGTGTTCTCAGATGTCACACCATTGGGACTGAAGTTTAGTGAGGTGCTGTCTATGCTGTAATTAGTGGGGAATTCTGCTTTGCCAAATGGGATAATTGTGGACTTTTTTTATATTTAGTTTCAGACTGTGACTTTGGCACCAGTCATTTGTTTGCGTTAGCCCCTGCTGTAATATAGTAACATCATTGGGGGACTCAATGATTGTACCTAGCTTATAATCATCAGTGAACTTGTTAACCGAAAGGCCCTGTATATAGCCTGGATATCCGAGAAATAGTTTCCAAATAGTAAAGGGCCTAGCAGAGATCCTTGCTGTATGCCATTGGTGATGGGTCTACTGGTAGAGGTGGAGTCATTATTTTGACAGTATGTGTTCTATTGGTAAGCCAGTTAGTATCTAGTGATGTAAGTGTCAACACATAGCTGGGAGAGTTTTTCAATGATACCGAGTGAGGGATTGTGTCAAAGGCTTTGGCTAGGTCCAGATAGGCGAGATGCACTGTCTTACCTTCATCCAGGGCTTTGGTGACTTTCTCAAAGGAGTCTACCAGGTTCAATATGCACAATCTAACCTTAATGAAGCCAGACTGGGTTGGGTCTAGAGTTTGAAGATCACCTATGTCCTTATTGATAAGGTCAATGATGATCCTTTCCATGGCCTTGCAGATGAGGCTGGTTAGACTTATGGGTCTATAGTTCCCAGGATTGGTTGATGGTACCACTTTATGCAAGGGGATTAGAGTTGCTGTTCTCCATTCTGCTGGAACAAAGACAGTTCTCAGGCTATTGTCAAAGAGAATGGCAAGTGGGTCAGCTAGGTTCTGTTTTAGATTGCTTAGTTAGCAACATTAGATGTCATCTGGTCCCATTAAGGCCATATTTTTGGCCTTGGAGAGCACATAGATGGCTTGATCTCTAGAGATACTAGGTAGAGAACTGGTATGATGTGGGGTATGGCTGGTGGGGATAGGGGGTGAAATTTGCACCAAATATCTCAGCTAGCAGGTTGGCAGTTTCCTCTGATATAGTGTGAGTGGTACCATCTACTACCAATTTGGCACATACCTGGTCATTACCTTTAAGATTTTGGATGTGGTTAAAGAATGCCTTATGATTGTCCTTGGCTAAGGATGCTATTTTAGGTTCATAATTAGCTTTAGCAGACTTTACAAAACTTCTGATTTGCTTGTTCAATCTGTGGAGGGAATTCTTCCTCTGCAGAGGCAGTTGCCCTCTTTTTTTTTGGACATCAGTTTCTTCCTTTTGTTATACAGTCTGCTTATACTAGATGTCCAATCAAGGTGGCTTGTTTATTAACTAGGGCCTGGTTTTAATCTGGTCAGGTACAGCTGAGTCTATACAGTTGCTAAGATGATTATACAGGGCATTTGTGTACATCTCTGCATATAAATCATTACTGTCTGTAATTGCAGGGGGTATAAAACTTTTTATATCATCACTTAGTAGGCTGTAGTTTGCTTTGGAGAAACTCCTTAGGTTTCTTGCTCCTTTGGGAGTGTGCGGTCCAATAATTACTTTGAATGAGACTGATTTATGGTCCAACCTTACCATGTAGGGTATCACAGGGCCCTTGCACTAGCCACCCATGTTGGGAAATACTATGTCAATCAAGGACATTAGAGCCCCTTGTGGGGGTGCAGGCTATCTATTCCAGAGAATCTGCATTGACAAAGTCCAGGAACTTCTTCTGAGCTCATGTACGTTATCCATACGATGGAGAGAGAATTGAAATCTCCCATGACTAAGGTGTTGAGTTGTTTTGCGAGTGAATCCAGTCAGTCCAAGTAGGCATTGCACTTTTCTTGGTTCATGGAGGAGAGCCTATAGCTAGCAATGATGTAGTAGGGTGTTTTGCCTATAGTTAATTGGGCATGTGGTAGTTCAAAAGAGACATACTGTTTGACCAATCAGGAGGTGTACCTGGCTTTAATGCAAATGGATACACCTCCACCTCCACCTTTGATTCTTTCATGCTCATTCTGAGGTCTGAACGTGTGGAAGACATTGCAGCCTTGTACGGATGTGGTACTCTCTGTGGCCTTGAACCATGGTTCAGTGACTGCACAGACATCAGCATCTTTCAAGGTGAGGAGTTAGAGGGTTGTGAGGGTGACCTAATGGTTAAGGTGTTTGCCTTACAAACACAAGGTGCAGAGTTTGAGTCTCACAAGGGATAATTGGCTAGGCTTAAAATGGTTCGCAAGGGCAGTTAGCTTAGTACTAATCTATGAACCTATGAACCTATGAGGAGTGCTTCCAGGTAGTGCAGTTTCATGTTTAGACACCTAGCATTAAGCAGTAGAACCTTGAGTTTGTCTTGAGTGGATTTTGCTATGTTAAAAATGTTGTCGTTTTGACATTGCCTAAAAAAGGCACTATAGAGAAGGCAAGCACCTTAGCCAGTATCTGAAAGCCTAGGGGGGACAGGAGAAGACCATATCTGGCAAAACAGCATGGCTTGTTGACCATGTCTTCCCAGATTGACAAATACTGGATCCCTCTGGAATGACACCGGAAGCTAAGCCAATTGTTTGAAGTCAATCATTTTTTGTTTAAATTGTGGCATTGTCCAGGGTGAAGGTGGAATGCTGCTTAGGGCTAGGGTCATACCTGCCTTGGACACATAATCTGCAAGCTCAGTCATGTCTTTCCTCATGTAGTCCAGGGAGGTATGTCTCAAGTCATTCACCCCATCATGGACTATGACAGAGTCATAACAGTACTTGTTGAGTGACCTGAGTGCATGCATGATCGGATGGATCATGACACCTGATAGGCAGCTGACCTTGACCTTCTCCTTGTCCAGAGTGGTGAGGAGAACATCTGTGTGTCTCACTGTGGAGTGTTCTATGACCATCACATTAGGTTTTGAGGTGTTTTGCCTTAACAGCTTATTTGGTGACACACTCATATGTGTGTTGTAATGTGCAGTGGTTTCTATACATGTTGATGTGTGTGCAGATAATTTGTGTTTGGGAGGTCTCTGATCTTTTGGTAGGCTTCTAGTGACTACCTCCACGTATGTGGGTGTATGTGTTGTGTGCTGAACTTGTATGAAAGGTGAAGTGAGTGTACTGGCAACCTTTTTGATATCTTGGTTTTTCTTACATGAGAGAATTGTTTCCAAATTATTAGTGTAATTACATCTGTCACATATAGTATTTGCTTGTTTCAGGATGAAGTGGTTGTCAATATACATGATGCAGTTACTACATTGCTTCAGGATGCCCAAGTCAGTCAGGCTAGCAAGAGAAATGGTAGGCAAGTGACCATCCATTAATGGCAGGTTTATACCGCAGTACTTTTGGGGAGTGGGTAAGTTAGATCAGTTTATGATGCATGAATAACAGAGGGGCTTATTCTGTTGACAGTTTATGGTGAAGAGCTGTGGTGATGCTACTCAGTGTGATTTTGAGTTGGCTGCAGAACAACAAGGGACTTGGGGTGGTTCTACTGACAGATGTCTAGGGAAAATGTAAGTTTCCAGGTGTTTGCATCTATACAGGTCAGTGCTAACCCCTGTTGTGAGATACGTGCAACCACAAGCCTTAAATACAGGTGAAATTCAACAGATTTAAGACAAGCTACTAATGGGAAAGGCCCAATCTGAGTCTTTCTCCAGCAATCCCCAACTCAGATGGACCATGAGCTACAAACTTATGCTACAAGATTGCAGGGAGGACACCTTAATATAAGATAAGAAGAAAGCAGTCAGACCACCAGGCTGATATATCAAGTTTATTAAAACGCACTGTCACAGGATAAGCTCTATATGAATTTGGATGTTAAAATCAAAAGGGACATATGCATTTTGCTTGAAATCATCTTAGAAAATAACATATTTTTATATCAAGGAGGCTATTACCAACAAAAGAAAGGTATCGCTATGGGGCACCATGTGCTAACTCATATGCAAACCTGGTTCTAGCTTACTGGGAAGATATGGTAATTTTTAATACTGAACATGGTTGGCATGAACACTTAGAATATTATGTTAGATTTGTAGATGACGTGTTCCTGTTATGGAGAGGCAGTCTAGTCCAGGTACAGATGTGCTGTATCCAGGACATTTTGTAAGCTTCTGAGCCCCCCAAGCCTTTCTGTATTGGAGGGAAGTCTTCTAGCTTGTCAGTGGGAGTGGTAAGCACTAGGTAGCCTATCTACCACAAGAGGAGTGGTTTCCGGCCCAGAAATTGTAGTTTGTTGGCCGTTTGAGTAGTTTTTCCATCACTTTCAACTTTCTGGTTTAAAAGCCCACTTTTGGACTTTCCCCACCTTTCCTGTAACTAGTCTAGTCCAGATACAGATTTGTTGTATCCAGGACTGTTTGTAAGTTTCTGAGCAGTGCCAAAGTCTGCTCTTCAATTTTTCCCTAAGATCTACTAGTAATCTCCTCTCCTGCACTTTTACTAGCTTAATAGTTTAGCATTCTACCAGGCTTCTTGCAGCAATATTGTAGCAGACAAAAGTGCTACCAGCACTAAAGGTTCTACAAGGAAACAGCTCCAGTACTTATTATTAATGCCCACCCCTCCAGGTATGTCTAAAGGTCAGTTCCCTGTGCTTTCTCCTATTAGCATGGTGAACTTGGGCATCCTGAGTCAATGTAACAACTGCCTTATGTCCACTGACAACCCTCTCCTCTTACCTCCCAACACTCAGACTTGCGAGAGTTGCACTTATATATCCAAATTGGAAGCCACACACTCTCCAGCCAAGACAAAAATAGCTGGTCAAGAGGTGAGGGTCAACACTTGCACCACACCACATGGAACACATAGTCCTCCAGAACACACACCAGCACTGTTGTCACATAAGAACACAAACTACACACCCACCTTCACTGAGACTCTCAATAAAAATCTACCCAAACAGCAGAGACCTCCAAGGCAAAAAACGCACTCGACCACCACAGCACTAATCATGAGACACATAACTCTCCTAAACAGTGTGCCATTCAACCAAAGCCCCTAAGGCAAAACTGCATGCTCAACATACTAGTTATAGGTGACTCGATAATGAGGCACGCTGATGTCCCACTCACTAGGTTGAATAAGGAGAAAGTAACAGTCAGCTGCCTGTCAAGCACTAGGATCCATCACATAATGCACGCACTCAGGTCCCTCAACAACAGATACAAATATGACTCTGTCATTGTACATGTGGGTGTGAATGACCTAAGACATACTTCCCTGGACTACATAAAAAGAGACATGGAGGAGTTCTCGGATTACGTAGCCCAGGCGGGTATACCCTAGCCCTGAGCTGCATCCTACCATCACCCAGAACGATACCACAGTACAAGCAGAAAATTACTGATTTCAAAAATTGGCTAAGTTTCTGGTGTCATCCTTAGGGGATGCAGTATCTGTCTGCCTGGGATGACATGACTGACAGACCTTGATGCTTTGCCAGAGATGGCCTGCATCTGGCACCCCTGGGCTTTCAGATACTGGCCAAGGCTCTTGCCACCCCTATAGTGCCTTTTTTAGGTGGTGTTTCAAAGACCAAATTACCACCCTAACAGCTAAAAACAAGTGCAATCTGAGGGTCATGCTGCTCAACGCTGGAAGTCTAAATCTCAAAATGCACTCGCTGAAAGCACTCCTTTAAATGGAGAACATTGACATTTGTGCTGTAACAGAGATGTGGTTCAAGGCAGCAGAAAGCACCCCCTGCACTACCAAGCTATAACTCATTCACACACCTTTCGGCCCCAGAACTTGGACCAAAGCTCCAAAGGCAGTGGTGTTTCCATACTCATAAAGGATGTGCACAACTCCAGATCAGTTATCCTAACATAACACATCTGAGAAACGTCAGGTGCAGGTAACATTGGGTAAGACAGTGATTCAGGTCATAGCCTGCTATAGGTCCCCAACCATGTGCCAAGACTAACACTCCACGTTCCTAAGCACCCTGGAGAATATTAGGGTCCAACCTAACACTCTCATACTGGGCAACTTCAACTACCCCCTCCATTAATTGAGAAAACTACTCATTTACCAATACACTTGCCCAACGCTTTCTGGAATTCATTAATTCTGGTGCCCTGGACCAGCTTATTCTTACCCCCACTAGAAGGAGTAACATCCTTGACCTGGCCATTACTAACATGGGTGATCATTGCTCTACACCAGTAGTCAATCTCTCCCTGGTTAGATCCGACCACAAACTAATCATCTTGGAAATCCACATCCCTCCCAACCCCCAACCCCCACAAAGGTACCCACCATGAAAAACTTCTCCAAAGCTAACTTTGGGGTCCTAAAAACAGAGATGGCTAACTTCATGGCACCCATGCAAATGGAGAATAGTTGCATGACCACAGAATCATACACCAATGCACTATACGGACACTTACACAAATGCATGGATCTCACCATACCCAATAGAACCAAGATGCTCTCCTCAAAAAAAAGGAAGCCAATCTGGTGGTCCCCTGCAATAAACAAACTCTACAACAGAAGGAGGAAACTGATGCAGAATAAGGTGAAGTCCCAAGACTGGAAAAACTCCCTTATCAGCCTCAGCAAAAGGTTGAGATCCCTCATCAAATCCTCTAATGCTAGCTCTGAAAACAGAATTGCAGCAGATAGTAAAGACAACAACAAGGCCTTCTATAGTTATGTAAAGAATCTGAAAGGCAATACCCAGATTTGATCTGAGCTACTGCATAATGGTACCTCTTATACTGAGCCAAGAGATATTGCCAATATACTGGCTGACAGATTCAATGCCAACTTTACACCCCACCAAAAGACCAGTCACAATACCAGTAGATTTTTTTTTTTTAAATTCTCTTTATTGCAAATTTTCACAAAAAATTGTTAAACATACAGAGAATAAACAGTTACAAAAAAAAAAAAAAAAAAAAAAAAAAAAACATAAATCCTAAAACATCAAAGACAAGTACATCAAATCAAAACTATATACAAATCATACAATGCCCAAAGCTTCTTGAATGGGTCCAGTATAGCGTGAAGTAAGTAATTGAAATCCCCACAAGAATCATTACTCATTTAAGTATATGGTCAGATAATATTCCCCAAAATTCCTTAATAACTGGTTTGCTTTTAATATTGTGGAACAGAAATTTGTGTGCCTTGAGGTATCTAATAGCTGTTAGTCTGAACCCCTCCCAAGAGAGGGAGTGTCTATTTTTCCAATTTAAGGAAATGTAATATTTGATTAACATAAAGATGGGAATTAAAACCTTACATTTCCTATCGGATATGCCAGGAGGTGGGATATGGAGGATAGTGAATTCCCATGAGAGGGTGGATTTTTCATAGCCAGTTTTCTCAAGAAGCACTCTCAAGGCACACCAAAGTTTGTAGAAACACTTGCAACTCCAGAACAAATTCAAGATCATTAGATGAGTGTATTTCATCCTTTTGAAAGGAATAGATTTATAGCTTAAATTTATAGCTTTTGAGATCTGGTTTTGGTTAATAGCAGGGTTAATCTTTGTCCAAAACTTCGAAATACCGAGAGCATTCTGATATCTGAGTGATATAATGACCTTGTAGGAGCTTGCGGTCATTTTTTTTTCAGTGAGAAGGAGTTTCTTTATCAATTTACATGTTAAAATATAATTTTCTGAGGCCAGGGGGTGATCTAGGTACTTATGTATCAGCTCTCTAATTTGTCATAAAATACTCGGGTATTTTTTGGGTAAGTTCAGTTTAGTTCTCAGGTTAGTGATATTCTGATGTCTAAAGGGGAAAAGATCGGCTATAGAAGTATTCAAGAGGTGAGGGTATTGATCCAAATTAAGCATATGTCCATTTAATTTAAGGTTGGGATTGAGATGAAGTGGTTGAAGAGTTATGAATGAGTGAGACAGGTTCAGAGAATTGAAGAGGGCCTGGAGGGATTTTATGTTAAATAATAGGCTTTTTGATCACTTTAGTAAACCTAAGTTTGCTTCATTTAAAAATGGGAGTGCTGCGGGGTTAAATTTTAATGTTTTAACAAAACTATTACCTAAAATCACCCATGTCGGGGCCCACAGAGATTTAGTCCTCTGATAGTACGCAATCTTAAATATTCTACTACTATTTATTAACTGATAATAGGTTTTGAAGTCAGGAAGACCCACCCCACCCCTCTCCTTCGGGTAAATGAGTTTTGAATAACTAATTCTAACTGATTTAGGAGCCCAAATAGATTTAGAGATGGACGATATAATCCTTTTGAAGAAGTTGTTATGTAGAATGCAGGTAGTTGCATGAAACAGATAAAGAAGTCTAGGAAGGATATTCATCTTAATCACCGTGGTTCTAGCCAAAAAAGGGAGCTTGAGTTTTGACCATCTATCAATATCGTTTTGGATATTATTCCAGTATCGGACGACATTATCCTGATAGTAATTTTGGTTACTCTGTGAGAAGTGAATACCTAGATAGTGCAGTTGTTCATTCGATTTGAGCTCTGATTCTGAAAATGTATTAGGCAACATAGAGTGGATATTTAAGGGAAATATTAAGGATTTTTCTTTATTAAGTTTATAGTTTGTGAGGTTAGAAAATATTTTAATGGCAGATAAAATTTTGATTAGGTCAGTGCCGGGGAGTGTGAAATAGATATTTAAATCATCTGCGTATGCTGAAAAAGAGATCTTCGAATTATAAATGCTAGGGGGATGATGAAAAGTAAATTGTTTAATAAGCATGAATAGTGGTTCCATATATAGGTTAAATAGAAGTGGGGAAAGTGGACAACCCTGTCTGACCCCGTAGACAATTTTGATCCTGTTGGAGAGTAGTTTATTTATTTGAAGCGTAGTGTATGTTGCAGAATAAAGGGTTTTTATTTTGTCTATGAATGAGATTGGGATATTGAAAAAAGGTAGCGTGAGAAATAGGAATTTTATACTTAAGCGATCAAAAGCCTTGGATGCATCTACCACTAAGGCATACAAAGGGTGCTTGCTAAGATTGGAATGGTGTATCATAGTTTGCAGTAATAAGGTTTGATCATTAGTTTGCCTTCCCGGGATAAACCCAGATTGCTCAGGTGAGATAATATAAGAGATGACCGCTTTCAGCCTATTAGCTAGGACCATTGCTAGGATTTTCATATCTAAATTGATTATGGAAATGGGTCTATAGTTTTCAGGATTTTTAGGGTCCGTATTATGCTTGAGGATGAAAATAGTTTTAGAGGCATTTAAATGCGTGTCTTTAAAACCATTTAAAATAATATAATTAAACAATATTCTCAATCCTTTAGATATTTTTGTGCTAAATACTTTGTAAAATTCTGCCATAAATCCGTCGGGACCAGGGGATTTGTTAGGTTTAAGGTTATTTATGACAAAAATTATCTCCTGTGTGTTGACGTCCCTCTCCAGAAATTTATTCTGTCTTTCTGTGAGTTTGGGAAAGGTCAAGTTTCTCAAAAAAGATTGTATTTCTGTTTCGTCAACCATGTTTCCTGTGGGTCCATAGGTTTGAGTGAAAATATTTTCAAATATTTTGATGATTTCATTGGGTTTCTGGAACTCCTTCCCTTTATAATGAATCTCTTGTATAAATGTAGAGGTTTTAGATAAATTGATCACTCTGGCCAAAAATCTGGAGGGAGATTGTATTACATCCATGTATAAGGCCAGTGACTTAATTTCAAGCTCAGGTTATCTGATTGTAAAGAAATTAGGTCTTTTTGTAACTGGATTATACGTTCTTATAGGAGCAGGGTGTGGTTTGTTTGGGCTTCCGTTTCTGCTGCATGTAACTGAGAAGTTAATTCCCTTTCTTTTTTGTTACGAAGTTTTTTATAGTATGAGGCTTTGTTTATCAGGAATCCCCTGATCATTGATTTAACCGCGGCCCATTCATAGTCTATTGGAGATTGGAAGGAGTCCCTAGATTTAAGAAAATTATCAAGGTATTCTTCAATTTGAGCGATAATTTCCTCTTTCTTCAGGAGGTTGGAGTTCAATCGCCAGCAAAGAACTGATCTGTTGGTTAGCTCTTTGTTGTGTCGGTAAATAGATAAAGAGATTTTGGAATGATCGGAGAGAGATCTGGGAGATTGATTAAAAGAGATGTCCAAGTTGTAGAAGGCCCGGGAAATCAGAAAAAAGTTCAATCTAGACCAACTTTTGGTGCAGCTAGAGAAGAAAGTGTAATTGGATTTTTTCTGAGTAGGGTCTAGAAATATACTCGGGTCAAATAAGTTAAAGTCTTCTTTCAGTTCAGTCAGGGCTTTATATGCTGACAGATTATATCTTACTTTTCAGTTTGATCTATCTGATTTGGGGTCCTGCACCGAATTCCAGTCTCCACCAATGATATAGTAGTGATTGGTAAAGGAGGTAAGGAAGTTGTATAGCTTTGCGAAGAAAACTTGTTGAGCGTAACATGGGGCATATATGTTAATAACGAGAATAGGTTTATCTAATAAGGGGTGATTTGAAGTGAAGTAAGACCACCTACCCTCATCATCTGACCCCATCTTATCTATATTTGCCCCAAAGCTATTTTTGATAATAATGGCCACTCCGGCACTTTTTGTAGTGCTTTCTGAGGCTATAATGTTTTTGATCCATGGTCTCAATTTTTCTTGTTCCCACTGTTGATTCAGTAAATGTGTCTCTTGAAGGAAAGTAATATTAGAGGTAGATTTCAATGTTAGATGCATAAGCAATTTTTTTTTCTTAGGTGATTGTAGTCCCTTAATGTTCCAAGATTCTAAGTTCCACATCAACCAGTTGAGTTAAATAGATTATACAGGGGGATATGTAATAGAGAATATGTACAACACTGAACCTTACTATCAAACTGCATTATGAACGTAGGGGCAATTATGATCAATCCTTCCCGCTTACTCCCGGTGCCTACCCACCTCCCCCTAAGCCCAGAAGGGTCTGGGAACCACAATTTGCTCCATTTAGGGCTTAACCAGTTAGAGAAAAAACATGTTCCCAGAATATGCCTCCTTAACCGCCGTGAGCAAAAATGCATAGCAAACCCAAGCAGTGCTTTAAACATGTCCACCACTCCGCCATAGTGAAGGAAGATCATGTAGAACTATAAAGCAATAGCAAGTTATTTAAACTTCATAAACAGTTATTATGACCCCATTGATGAACTGTACCCCTCATCTCCAACAGTCCACGTGGTTAAGTTTTAAGTGTTTAATCATGTAAAGTTGAACAGCAACCAAAAATATTTACATTTCCCAGAAGGCTACTGTGCTTACAATAAAGATCCATAACCAGCCTCCGCAACATTCCCACTATTTTAACTATAGCAGTAATTATAACACTTTTTATTAGGATACAGTCTTAACCTCTGAATGAAAATACTTTATAACACTCTATCATTCCCTCTTGACCCTAGCGTTATATCGAAACCTTGTGTACTTTCGGGAATTTGCTTCACTAAGAACAACCCCGTAATAGACCGCATCACTGGGTTATACCAGTGACCCAGAATATACATATGATCCACCTGCTATGAGGTAGGGAATGTTCTTTATTTTGTAAAGGCTATTTGCTTCTCAAATGTCACATTCACTATCCCCAGACCTCAAGACATACAATTCAATCAAAAATGCCATTTCTCCTAACAGTCTTACTCGGCAAGCTAGCTGGCAGGGTCGACCATTTTGCTGCTTCCAAAAATGTCCAACGATTTTATTTAAATGCACAAGTTAACCTTATTTGAACTTGGCAGTGCCATAGTATTTAGTGTTTGCTCCAAGACAACAGTAGAGATTATGTTGCAATACTGGGTAATTTTTAATCCAAGTCACTAAAGCCTGCATATGAGTGTAATGTTTTGTCTTTCTATTCAAACAGTACAGCCCAACAATATCAAGTGCAGCAAAGTTCACACATAAAACAGATTTCAGAACAAAATGCCCCTGTTAATATGTGCCTGAGGAACTTCACATTGTGCTGTTCTGGCTTTATTGTACTCTACTGGTCTATCGGGTGCACAGTAGCAAGCGCCAACCAAACTCTGCCCACAACCCAGCAGCAGGTTGATTGTCACACTGTAGTCATGAATCAACAGTGTCGTGTTTCTCATCCACATGAATATTTAACCAGAAAAGGACCATAAACCGTGAACTTGTTTATTCTTGGAACAAACACAGATCAAGAAAAATATTGGAAATATACTTTTTTTTGTGATTAAACATAAATGAATTTACTGAACAGACACTGGCCATATGCTGGCAAAATCAGACTTATTTTTACCCACCACCCCCCCTGTGAAATCCAAGTAATTACAGCTGGACATTTTAATGCACTGTACAGATAGCTTTAAACAGGCCGATGCAAACTTTACACCTTGAGTAGGACAAGCTAAAATCAGGTTATTCACTATCCTGAAATATATATTGAGGAATCGCAATTATGGCTTACAGCAGTTTCTGTCATTGACACAGTACAATAAAACTCTGCAGTCTAAAGACAAGAACCTGTAAAGTATAATATAATATTAAGATCAAACTAATTCAGTGGAGGGACACAATCTGGGATGTTGAGTTTAATATGTTGTACTTTAGAGCACTAAGGAAACTAGAAGAATATCAATCTAAGACACTTAGCCCTTTATTGCAGCTGTAAGACTGAAAGTAAAACAGTAATCCTGTTAAACTTAGAAAATGGGCAGCTAAGTTTATTCGTTTACGCAGATTGTCATGAGAGTAAATATTGAAGCACAGATGATTCTTTGTTGCTTCGTGATTTGTTTTTCAGTAAACCACACATAAACACGAGTTTACCTTAAGGTAAATAGCAGGAAATATAAAGGCAGGACGTTGCGACCAAGTAAACTGCTCTGCTCTGCGTGGGACTTGTGCTGATGAACGATCCTGGTAACTTCCCTTTAGAAGCGAGTGCAACATGTTGGAGCTGGAGAGCTCGTCGAATTAGTTATCCATTTATTGCTGCTGTTTAAGACACTTTTGCATAGTGGAAAAGAAGAAAACCGAAATTTGCATCTAAAAAGAAAAGAAACTTCCGTGTGACCTGATAAGCACCAAAGGGACTGTATGCCTTTAAGACCCGGTCAATACCAGTAGATTGTCAGGCACCCAGTATTACTACTGCACAGGTTAAAACAGCACTGTCCAAGGCCAAGAATACAGCTTCTATGAGGCCTGACAATATCCCTGGCTGTCTTCTACATAAATTACAGAGTGAACTGACACCTCACCATTGTGCCCTGTTCAATCACAGCCTCACCTCAGGCTTTGTCCCTACCAAATGGCACACTGCTACAGTCATCCCTCTCCACAAGGGAGGAGCAACTACAGACCCCAGGAACTATTGCCCCATTATCCTGATGAGTCTGATACACAAAGCTATGGAACACATCATGATGGACCTAATAAACAAGGATATAGGGAATCTCCAAACTCACGATCCTATGCAGTTTGGTTTTGTGAAGGGCAGATCATGCCTGCTCAACTTGGTCGACTTCTTTGAGTCAGTCACCAGAGCTGTGGATGAAGGCAAGGTGGTTCATATAGCATACCTTGATCTGGCCAAGGCCTTTGATACCATTCCCCACTCAGGAATCATAGAAAAACTCACTAAGCTAGGCATCATCACCTATATCACTATTTGGGTTGCAAACTGGCTCACAGATAGAACCCACAGTGTGAAAGTAGCTGACTCCAAGTCAGACTGTCGACTAGTCACGAGTGGAGTCCCACAGGGTTTGGTCCTAGGTCCTCTCCTGTTTGGTATCTACTTCTCTGAAGTCCAGACCAAAACGAAGGGACTCTGGTTGACAAAGTTCACAGAAGATTCAGGTTGGGAGCTATTATTAACTCCCCAAGTGATGTTGACATCCTACAGAAAGGCCTCAATGAGACCAACGACTGGTGTCAGAACCATGGCCTTAAGCTCCATGCCAAAAAATGTGTCATCATCCCCCTTGGGAAAAACGCAATTCCCCTGAATTATCACATCAGTGGTAGTCCACTGAACACAGAAGGCATTATAAGAGATCTAGGAACAGCAACCTCTCTTTTAACCACCACATTACTACTGTGGTCAGAAAGTCCTTCTATGTGGCACATCTCATTGCTAAGGGTTTTGCATCCAGGAAGAAAGAGTGCATTGTCTCCCTCTACTCTTCCCTCATTAGGCCAGTCATTGAGTACAATGCCCCATTTCGCATGTACCTCACTAGACACCTGCAACAACTGGAGAGGCTGCAAAAGTACCTCACAAAGAGGATCCTAGGCCTTAAACACTTGTCCTATATGGGCAGACTTAAAAAACTCAAATTATTCTCTGTCTCAAATTGCCTACGTTGAGGCGATCTCTGCTTGACTTACAAAGCCTTGTCTGACCAAGCTCTGTTAGAAATGCTACATCTAAAGAAATCCCAATCCCTCCACACCACACACTCCAAAGACCTCAACTTCATTACCACAATCAACAGAACATGCTAGAGGGACAGATTGAAGACCCAGAGACTGCCCATGGAATAGACTTTCCATACATGTCAATCAGAGCACCTCACTGGCCCTCTTCAAGAGAAATCTTGATGAGTGGATGGGAAATAGAAAATTCCCCCCAGTGATCACTCCAGTGGTTCTACTTTGAGCAGCTTTGGTTACTAGGCTAATGATCATTAGGACCCTAACAAGCTTTGCTGCCACCCCAAACCATTTGAGTCCAGAATATCATGATGTTTATATTGGGTGGAGCATGCCTCATGTATAGTGACATCCCACGTATTGTGTCTAAAACAGATAAAGTATGTAAGAGTTGTAAATAGACTTTAAAGTTAGAGGCACTAGGAACTGCCAGGCTAATCCTATGGGCTAGGCCATTAGCCTAGTACACACCTATGACACCTATGAACCTATGAACCTACTGTATGAGCCTATGATTTATTTCTATTTCTAGCATATTTAGAATCCTCCACATATTTTTTAAGGTTTAGTACTACCTGTTCTAAGACAATGATTGATTATTTAGATGTACGATTAAGTAAGGGACAAGATGGCCAAGTAAAAACTTCTATATACAAGCAAAGTTGTTGGAGGAATAATTTCCTGACATTTGATAGTATGCACCCTAGGTATTTGTCCAAGAATATAGTGAAGGGACAAGTTCATAGAACCTCGAGGCTTTGTACCTTGGAAGAACAGTTTAATAAGGAGGTAGATAATTTGGTGATGAACTTTAAAAGAAGGGGCTATAAGAGAGAGACCATTCAATGAGCTATTGATACTAGCAAACAAGATACATCCAAGAGAGCCAGACCCTGGTTCTCTGATTCAGGTACATATAGTATGGGCCACTCAATTTCCAATAATTCAAACAATGACAAATTGCACGTGGTCCTAAAGTATAGCAATAATGTAAAAGGTGTTTGTGACATTATAAGACGGAATTGGAAAGTACTGTTAACCGAAGAGAAACTTAAGAATATAGTGGGGGAGGTACCATTGTTTAGCTTTAGGCAGAATAAAAATTTGAAGGATTCACTTTGTCAGGAACACAATACATATGAGAAAAGTATGGTCATATCCCAAAGTAAGGGCACTTTTGCTTGCAAACATTGCAAAGCTTGTCCCTATATCATGAAACAAAATGTATTTGTTCATCCTTTAACTTATAAAATATACTCTTTAACCCAGTATGCAGACTGTGAAACAAGAAACATGATATATTTGGCTCAGTGCAGGGGCTGTAGTTCATTTTATGTAGGAAAAATGAATTGTCGGATAAAAGAAGGAATTTTAAAACACCTTTCAGCGATACATTTAAAGAACATACACAATGCCTTATACCAACACATTGAAAGAAAAGCTGATGTTTGTTTTTATGGTATTGCAAGTGGTGAGATTAAATATTAGGGGGCGGAGATATACCTAATATCACTGAGTTCAATGAAACGAAATGGATTATTGAACTCGGCGCAGATAGAGCTCCTGGTTTGAATGGGTTAGTGCCTCTTAAACCAGCACTAAAAAGTCAGATAATTCAATATTTAATGTTTATTGGCTGTTTCTGCTATTAAATGTGATTTTAACAGTACCTAAGTTATCTGATGAAGGGTTCCAACCTGAAAGCGCTTATCCTGTGATAGTGTGTTTTACTAAACTTGACATATCATCCTAGTGGCCTGACTGATTTTGTTTTTGCTTGGACTATTTACTCATATAGCAGCGGAACCTTTGGTGAGAGGGGTCTTGGACTTTTTTATCTGCATCTTAATGTAAGATGACTGGTTTAGAGCACAGTGATACCAAACAGCTTAGATTAAGGATGTCTGAATCTGGCATATGCTATATAAGGCAGTAGTACAGAATTTCAAAGTGCAGAAAAAAATGCAGACACAATCAGCAAAAATGAAACAGCAATTTAAATAAATGCAGTTAACAAAGTTCAATACAGACTTTAAATATTTTCAGTTTTTTGCAGTGGATACCTTGGTTTTCAGTTCAGATGGACTCCAGATCTCTGACTAAAGTGGCTGAAGTCACCAAACTTTGAGCAGCTTTGGTTACTAGGCTAATGATCATTAGGGCCCTAACAAGCTTAGCTGCCACCCCAAACCATTTGAGTCCAGAATATCATGATGTTTATATTGGGTGGAGCATGCCTCATGTATAGTGACAACCCACGTATTCTGTCTAAAACAGATAAAGTATGTAAGAGTTGTAAATAGACTTTAAAGTTAGAGGCAAAAATCTCTCACACAACCAAAATTAATCCTATAGAGTTTGTCAGTGACACTTGCACCATGCCTACTGAACAGGGTAAAGACCCTACACATAAAATTACATATGCTGAAGCACTTACAGGTAACCTTCCAAAAACACTAAGACCTCTTGCACAGCACAGCCAAAACAGAGTCCGCAGTCATCATGTAAACACTCTGTTAAAGCACCACCCACAGCTACACATAGTAACATTGTATCCGGTGCCTCTAATGCTAACTAAGCCCTTAAGGCAAAGCTAGCACAGCCAAATTTCCTGGTCATTGGTGATTTTATAGTGAGGCACACCTATGCCCTCTGACATGACTAAGTAAGGAAAGAATCATGGTTAGCTGCTTTTTCGCAGCTAGGATCCATCAAGTGACACAGGCACTCAGGTCATTAAACCACAGGTACCAGTATGACTTTGTCATAGGCCATGTGAGTGTTAATAATCTGAGATGTACCTCCCTTGACTATATGAAGCATGCCATGATTGCACTCACTGATTATGTGCTTCAGGCAGGTATGAGACTAGCAGTGAGTATCATACTACAAGGATGATGTCACATAACCATCAGAAAGTGATTGATTTTTACAATTGGCTTAGCTTCTGGTGTCAATCCAAGGAGGTAAAATATTTGACGGCCTGTGACGACATGGTTGACAGACCATGCTGCTTTGTCAGAATAATCTGCAATTATCCTGGCTAGACTTTTGGACATTGTCAAAGACCTTTTCCACTTCCATAGTGCCTTTTTAGGCAAAGCCAAACTGATAAACCTATTCACTTAAACAAACCTATGAAGGAATATCTGAAGGTGGTACCTCTCAATGCTACAAGTCCTAACAAGAAACGTCACTCCCTGCAAGCCTTCATCTCCCTGCAGAGTGTAGACATCTGTTCAGTAAAGATGACATGGTTCAAAGTTGCAGAGAGTGCCCCAGCAATCCAAGGTTATAATGTCTTTCACACCTTTGGACCAGCTACTACACGACATGAACTAAAGGTGGAGGAAACTCTATCTATATTAAAACCAACCTAACATCCAGACTTGTTAAAGTGTATAATCCACTGGAACTCATACATGTGCAACTCACCATAAGCAGGGTCTTGTACCATAACCTTGCAAACTATAGGTCTGCTTTCATGTCCCAGGAAACCCATACTACCTACCTCAATGTACTAGACTCCCTCACCATTCAACCCAGTATGATATTCATGGGAGATCTCTACTACTCCTCTATAGACTGGGAATCCCACACCACTTCTAATACACAAGCTCACCAACTCCTAAACGTTTGTTAATACCAGCATCATGGCACAGTTGGTCCATTCTCCTACCAGGGGTACAAACATTATGGACCTTGCACTCACAAACATTGGGGGGGTTGATGTTCCTCATCCAATATAATGTCTTCACACATCAGATCTGACCATAAGGTATAATTACCTGAAAGAAAAATTTAATCTGGAGATCCAATGAAACCAAAAACCCTTAAGAAGTATTCCAAGGCTAACCTCTCTTTACTAAGTGACACCTTGGCTAAATTACAAGCACCACTGAACCCACTAAACACCATAGCATATGCTGAGCTATTTTACAAAATCTCTGTACAGCCATATTGCTAGCTCTATAGAGAAAGCTATGACCTTTCATATTAAGAATAAGAAAAACTCAAAAGACAAGACACCCTTGTGGAATCACAATATCAATCGGTTATACAACAAAAGAAAAAAAAATCTGGGCCAAGTGCAGGAGGAACAAAACCATATATGCTAAAAGCCCCCTGACCAATCTAAACAGGCAGCTAAGAGGTATAATTAATAGTTAAGAGGCTAAATTTTGTGAGAAAATAGCTTCTCGGGCAAAGGATAGTCTCAAAGCTTTTCTACAGCAATGTCCATAACCTCAAGGGAAATACACAGCAATAAGCAGAACATATTCTAAATGGCATCACCCACACAGAACCTGAGGCCATTGCCAACCTTTTGGCTTACAGGTTCAGCTCAAATTTCTCCCCCATTCTGCCTGATAGTCCAATGGAAATACCATGTACCACAGCCCCCCTGTACTAGGGAACAGGTCATCAATGCACTTTCCAAGCTAAAAACACTGCATTATGGGCCCGTATAACACCCTGGCATGTTTAATAAATAGCATGAAACATGATCTCACTCTGGCTCTGGAAGCTACAGTCAGGTTTTGGGCCCAAAGAATGGAATATGGCTACAGTCATTCCCCTACACAAAGGAGGTCCAACCACTGATCTGGGTAACTAGAGGCCCATAAGTCTTACCAACCTTATACGTAAGGCCATGGAAAGGATCATAATGGACATGATAAATGGGGATATAGGTAACCTGCAAACACTGGACTCATCACAGTTTGGCTTTGTTAAAGCAAGGTCATGTCTATTAAATCTGGTGGACTTTTTTTTGAGGGTCGCCAAAGCATTGGATGAAAGTAAGACTGGGCACACAGCTTACCTTGACCTGGCCAAGGTTTTTGATTCAATACCCCACTCAGCTATTGTAGACAAGATCACTAATTTAGGTATAAACCATTTTATCACCCACTGGATCGCCAACTGGCTCACTAATATGACCCAGGAGGTCATAATTGGTAGGCCACCTCCATCAAGAGGCCATTTAGCAGAAGTGTCCCTCAGGGCTCAGTACTGAGCCCACTCTTTTTTGTCATCTATTTCTCTGAAATGAAAGCAAATGCTGAAGGTTTATGGCTGACTAAGTTTCAGATGATTGCAAGCTGGGAGTTATCATCAACTACCCTGCAGACACTGGTATTCTTCAGCAAGGTATATCTCTGACTAACAAATTGTGGCATAGCCATGGTCTTAAACTTAATGCTAAAACTGTATAACTGTACCCTTTGGGAATTCACCCATGCTGGATAATTACCATGTTTATAATATTCCCCTAAATATCAACCCAATGGTCAGGGATCTGGGTATGCTCATAGACCGTAGCCTTACCTTGGACTACCACATGGCCACAGTGGTGAGGAAATCTTTTTATGATGTGCAACTTATAAGTAAGGACCTGGCATCCAAGTCTAAAGAAGCCATTATCGCACTGTACTCCACCCTTATCAGACCACTCATGGAACACAATACAACCTTTTGATATGTACCTATGAACCTATGAACCTATATTCTCATTCCAAGGGGTGGCAAAAGCCACACACACTCTGGCTAGGCTTATAAGTGCCCTAGGGCAGATAGCCTAGTATGAATCTATGAACCTATGAACCTGACTAGGTATATGCAGCAACTGGAGCAACCCCAGAGATTCCTTGCAAAAAGAATACAAGGTGAAACAAATCTGCATTATGCAGAGTGCCTTAAAGTTGTTTTCCTGTACTCAGTCTCCTATAGATTGCTGAGAGTTGATCTATGCCTGGCTTACAAGGCATCCGCAAATCCCACACTTATGAATCTCCTACATATTCGTAGGTCAAATAGTACCAGAAATACAAGGTCTAGGGATGTGAATTTTGGCTGTGACATAAATAGAATATGCTGGAGAGAAAGATATTTGTCCCAGAGACTGCCCCTCTTATGGAACAGGCTTCCCATCCATGTGAAGCTAAGTTTGTCTATTACTCAGTTTAAGTGTAGCCTAGACCAGTGGATGGGAAATAGGAAATTTACAATGGGACTGGCACCCATGTCCCTTATGGACAGAGGTAGCTTAAAAATTCCTGGCCTCCAATGTCCTAGTTGGATACAGGACATTATTATTGGCTAGGTTTAGAAAAGCCCCCTGGGTTGTTAGCCTAGTAAAAATCTATAAATCTGTAAATCTATAAATCTGTACAGATATCCGATAGAAGTTGCCAGTTTAAATCTGTGAATCTATGAATCTGTACAGACATCCTAATAGAAGTCACCAGTTTAATTCCATTCTTTTCAGGATATTCACCACCTCTTGGATTAACAAATACCCACAGTGCCATTTTTTTGAATATTTTAGAGCTAGATGTAGTTCTTTACTATGGAAGTAGAAATATTTAGTGATGTATGAAGAAGCTTCAGCTGGTGCTTGGGGTAACCTATACATAATTGTTACTGCTGATATGGTTTGTATATGTGTGTGGCAGTAATTCCTTGTGTACAGTATTTCATTCCTTGTGTACAGTATTTTCACTTTTTTAAATTATTGTGCAACTACAGCGATAGTATATTTAAGTAAGTGGCTTATGGGCGGCTTGTCCTCTCCTGCAAATAAAGTGTTTTTAAATACTTTTTATATTGTGTGTTTCAAGATTCGGTTATTTTGAATTTGATCTTTCACTGAAATTGGCTTTCTGCTAGTTTGACTCAGTTCTTTTTCAGTTAAATAGTCTTTTGATTAGTTACCTATAACCTATACATACGCACACAGATGCACACAAACACAGACACACACACACACACACACACACACACACACACACACACACACACACAAACACACACACACACACACACACACACACACACACACACACACACACACACACACTCACACACACGTGTGTGTGTGTGTGTGTATAGATATGTATACATATATACATATAGATATACATATATTGTAGATGTCAGTCAAGGTGATTGGTGGGATTGGGAAAGCATGCACCAGGGTTACGTGGTTATTATTTTGTTAATACTTTTTGGGACAATACATTTTAATCATATTATATTGTGTGGGCCCTTTACTATGTTTTTTGTCTGCATTTATAGGTTCATATTTTTTTCTAAACTTATGGCCAAAGAAGGCAACTAAGAATTTAAGGCACAGGAGTCAATATGCTGTGGGGGACTAACACACGGTCACCCCATTAAGGTAATGTCCCCCCTATGTATCCACAGTGCAAATTTCTTGAGATCACCCATCCAGTCATTCAAACTGATTTTAAAGGCCACTAAAGAAGCACTCTCTACTGACAAAAACCCTTTCATTAAATCCTGAGCTGCTGACAAACCTTAGTCTAATTTGCCATTTCATCTCATTCAGTTCCAGTTTGCATTGCAAGAAACCTCCCCTAAGTTCCCTGTATACTATTTCTATAACCAAAATTGAACCATATGAAAATCATGACACTCATTTGCATGTTTACTCAATGCACTAATAACAGTTTTTCTACTATCATATTTATGCTGATATATTCGCTTCTTAAAAACTTGCCCAGTTTTGCCAATATAAAAAGCTCCACTAGTATTGCAATTGAAAGACTCTTCTATATATAATCTATCATAACCATCTATATATATCATTGATCCTTGCAAAATATAACAAAACTGACTACACACCTTACATTTGTTTGTATCCACAAACTTAGTCCATTGTTTAACACTATATTTCCTTTTGTATTATATTTTTAATAACATGTACCCTTTTATAAATAAAAACTGGTAGTTTGTTGAAATGTGTGGCAGTCTGGAAAATACTGAGAAATTAATCAATGTTTATTAACACTGTCCCGAATATTCTCAGTATTAACATTATACCTTAAAATCATCACTCCACAATATTCTTTATCCTCTCTGTCACATATGGGTGCTATATTGTTAGAACCCAATAATGGGGATTACATCCCTTCAGAACTCTTAAACAATACTTTATTATACATGCTATATAACACATCTTGAGGATTATCTCATTCTAGAAATATTTCCTTAGGTTTAGTTGACTTAGATTGAAGATGTGCTAAGAGTTTATCCTAGTCAGGCTCACAAACTGTCCCTTTCCCTAAATTCTTTTTGGCTGGAATGGGTGGTTACTTTAATAATGTAGATAACCATTGGAACAGGATGGTTTTCTATATATTGTTGAAACAAATTGTTTATTAATATAATATTTAAACAATAAGATTTCCAAAAATCACATTAAAATCAGAGATATCTTTTGTAAACCTGAGGAACTCAGTTAGCTTTAAAATATACGATAAATTTTGTTAGTTTGTCTGACTGTCCATACAAAACATATTGCTTCTCCCATTTTGCGATCGATAAATTGGTGAAACATAAAGCACATGCTGCCCCCTTTGCCATGTATTTCACTAGACAATAGTACTCTCCTTCAAAATAAATATGTAATGTCATGTCAAATCCACGAGGTTACAAATAATGTTTAATTCACTATTAATATTGGATTCATGACTAATAATCATCTTCTTAAACCACTCTATCCCTACCATATGTGTGGATGAAAATAAATCAACATCTAATGTGGCAAATATATCATTTTCTCTGGAAAGCTTTTGGGATATTTTACTTGCAAAATCCCATGAATTTCTTAATAATTACAGAAGATTTTTTAAAATTGTTTTAATTGTATGATTCACAAAGATTGGCAAGGGTTTAGAAACTGAACCCTCTGCTTCAACTATAGGTCATAATGGAGATCTTTCAAACATTTGTATACTTTAGGTACACCAAATATACTTGGTAACCTGGGCTTGAAAACCTTTATAAGTGTAAGTTATTAGAGAAATTAAATTCTTTATCAATAATTGAATTCATCGAGTATTTAATTTATATCAGAAGACAAAATATATTTCATTGAGAAATGTCTCTGTGTATACATTAATATCATTAAATAATTCTTGTAATTTGTTAGCATGATTTACTGTATTCATAAAAACATATTTCCTCCTTTGTCAGATTTCCTTAACCTTATTGAGCTATTATTAGCTATCTCATATAGAAATTCAGATTCTATTTAATTAAATTGCTATATCTATATTTATTACTTTCAGCATAAATTTCTCTATTCCATTTTCCTGCATTCCTTCAAATAACTTTAGTGCAACATGCAAAGGAGAACTATATGCACTTTACCTCATGAAAATTGAAATATGTACAGATAATTAATTAGCAAAAAAACGTTTTAATCCATTTTGCAAATAAAACATTTTAGTTTCCATATACTATCCACTACATCATTTCCACTGGTAGGGATGTCATTAAATCAATGAGAGAAATAAGCAAAATCTCCATCATGGATAGTGCTCAAAGAGCTACAGTAAAAAAATCTTATTTCTTTTAGTAATAACTACAAAACCTGAGTCAGTCTGCTGCTGGTGAAATAATGTAAATTTTCTCTCATGATCAATTTCTTCATAATTCAAGCAAAAACTGACAGGTCATCAACAACAATATTATTAGACATCACCGAGACTCATAATACTTATGAAGATATAGCTGTGGAGACAGGTGCAGGTAGAAAATTACATCAAATAAAAAAAAAAAAAGATAATAAGAAACGTGACAGATACCTTATACCAAACCTTCCAAAATTAAGAAATAAGCTTTGCCTTATAATCAGAAGCTGTCTGTCATTAACTACTTTCAAAAATAATCTTGTTTTATATATGTATCTATATAGATGTAGATATAGACAATAACAGTTTTATCATTTGCTTTCTGTTTAAACACTGAAATTCCCTTGACTTTACAATCCATCTTCTTTCTTTTTTATCAAGCATACTTTGTTTATGTTCACTTTGCATATTAAAACTTTGGGAAACAGCATCAGTGCCAGTAAAACTAAACATATCATTTAAATGAACTAATGTGTATTTATATAAGGTACTCGTGCTTTTTTATATCTAATGACACTTAGATGTACAGAAATATTGTCTTTTAAAGTATATGATTTCTGACCCACATCGAATGTACCACAGAAATATTCTGCAAGGTAAAGTATATTTCTAATACTGTACATTACCATAGTTCCTATTTGCGTGATGGAATCCATGTTCTTTACTGTGAAAAGATCTTAATGATTATAAAGTGGGGCAGTTTTATTCTTGACAATACAGATTAGTGTTCTTAACTTTGGTAGATCTAATTCTCAGAAAAGTAAATATCCGTATCTACTTTAAGATAATTTCATCACTAAAGGAGAAACTTCTAGTGAACTCATATCTGAAGTGGAGATTTAATTTACCCTACTAAACATAAAAAAGTTTGTCACTAGTAATAACGAACCTGTGTCCCTTTACTAAATCCAGGAGAGTTGTTCATAAGCACAGAGCTAGATTTAAATGCCCTATTTCTGAATGCAATGTCTGCTTTTCTACAGAGAGTAAAACTGTGAATTACTTAGTTATTAATGTGTCTAACAGAAATTTAAATGAGGCAGAAAAGTACATTTCAAATTTAAAAAATGATTGAACTACTTAATGCATTTCTCTCCTAATCAGTTTATCCATAAGTGTTACAAATTTCAGACTGTTTAGTAATTTCTGAGGATGTCTTTGAATAGGATCTTAAAGAGTTTCTTCATTTGTTAAATCTGATATTATGATTTCATAAAAAACCTGGAAACAGGCAAGACTATGACAATGATGCAGTAAATTTTAAATACTATAAATCTAAATTAAATCCCACATACCACACCACAATGAAACTAGCTGAGAGTATTGTCATGCATGATTTACATGTTAAATATTCTTTTAGGTTAGATCACTAGAAATACAGCATACATAGATTAGAACAGCCTGCACTGGTACAGTTATCAAAGGACAAATCCATAGTGATAACAACTGCTGACCAAGGAGGGAGGGAGATTAATATGAGAACCAAACTTTATGACAAGGAAGTTTTAAGTTAACTACTAAACCCTCATTTTTTGCTGCAAACTACCCCTAGATTCCAAAGATAAATTCCAGGAAGAAATATATATTTTTTTCTTGAATACCAGATGGAAGAAAATGTCATTTTACCAAAGCTTAAGAAAGGAATTACTGTAGGGACACCTAAATTGCAGATTATTTATGTTTTACCAAACAATACATAAAAGCCATGAGTATCCCAAGGACAACTCACTGTGTCAGGCAAAGGTTGTCTTACAGATACACTTTCCATTTCCTGGAGGAATGTTTTTTTATTTTTATTTATCCTTTGTTGACCAGATTAGTCCCACTAGGCTAGTAGCCTCTTTTAAGAGGAAACCTGAGGTGGTATTTATGCTATTAGGGGAAATTTATTTATGGCATCAGGGAACTTCACATACTCTTGGTAGCCTGGGGAAGGGTTTGTGTGTTGCACATCCTGACTTCCTGTTTCTTGTCCAGGTGCAGAGGCAGCCAGGAGGAACAGGAAAAATATGGCTGATTCAGCTTTGACTGAAAATGAAGTGGAAGTTGATGGAACTGTAGCTGAAATGGTAGAATCGGTACCAGAAGTTTTTTCTGATGCTGTGGGTGCAGAAAAAAACAGTGATATTGGAAGAAAAGGAGATTATAGCTGTAACAGAGATGAATTCAGAGGAAAACTTTCAGAGGAGTTTGTTTGAAGGAGAGACAGTTACCTCTGAGAGATGCATAATTACAACCCTCCAATCGGCAAGTTTGCAGGATGATTATTTGCAAGAAATGGTAAACCAAAGTGACCCAGAAAGTGGAACAGCAATATTATGGGCTGACATCATGGAGGAAATAGAAGAAGAAAAAGAAGAAGAGACTGTGCCTGAAAAAGTTCAAGAGACAAAAATGTATGCACAAACTGTTGGAGAAGGAGCAAAGAAGAAATAAAAGAAACAAAAAGGTATACAGTAAGTGTGAGCTGTGAAAAAGAAGAAAGTTTGGACATGTATGAGGTTTGGGACTCTGTCATAGCACCTCTGGGTGTCAAAGTAAAAGAGGTAAGAGCATTCTTTTTTTTGTGACTTGATATTTGAGACTAAGCAGGCCATGGAAAGTTTTTTGATTACACATGAACAAAAGAAAAATATTTATCCATGGTCAGAATATGTCATTGAAGCAAAAGAACTGAAAGAACATTTGTTAGCTATATGTAAAGAAGTAATGAGCACTACAGAAGTATATAATGAAAGAGTATGGACTGGGGGATGGGAATGTGGAGTAATACTGAAAATAGAACATGATAATGTTATGCATGTACCAATGTTCATGGTAACAGGGGTTTTGTGAAATACAGGGGTCAACCAAAAATGTATTTTTGTGGAAAACGTGATCATTTAATTAATGAATGTGATAAAAATATGTTATTTATGTGGTAAAACAGGGCATAATGCCAAAAAATTGTGATTCAAAGTGCAATAAATGTGGCAATACTGATCATTCATGGCTAGAATGTGAAATGAATGTGCAAGAAAATGAAAATAAAAATGAAGTGATACAGGAGAAAGAGACAGAATGTATTATACATGAAAATGTAAAAAAAGATAAAGAGGTTCTACATGAAGTTAAAGAAAAAGAAACAGAGGAGACAAGTGAGGACAAAGCTGATTGGTGCTCAGTAAGAAATAAAAGGAATTCAGTAGGGAAAAGAGTTAAAGAAAGGAAAATACAATTCAAAAACATAACACTTAGAGAAAATAAGACAGGAAGAGGATAAACATTTTATTATACTAACTGTTCTTAAAAGCGGAACATATTAGGTTTAAATGTGAACAGTATGAAAAATCTTAAAAGGAGAATAGGTATATTACAATGGTGTGCTGCAGTAGATGCACATATTATTGTTTTAGAATATATCAGATTATTAACAGAGGAAGAAAGAACACAAACTGAAACATTTTGGAATGGTGTGGTAGTTTGGAACATGGGGAAAGAAACAGGCTCAGGCATATGTATATTATGTCAAGAAAGTATTAGATGTAACCATAGTGGAACTAGGCTTTACTATGGTATTTATTTATTTATTTATTTATTTTATATTTGTTGACCGGGCTAGTCTAGCTGGATACATATCCATTTTCAGTAGAGGCCTGGGGAGAAAAGCTCCAAGTATGAGAAGATTACTACATACAATAGTTAAAAAAAATAAAAAAATAATGCTGTGTGATAGTGCTGTGTAATAGATGTGAGATGGAAAATATGTGTATAGAATTATAGCTTTATATGCATATGTAACACAAAAAGAGAGAAATTATGTTTAAAGATATTCTTGAATATGTTTATGTAAATATGGACATTATAGTGGTGGGTGACTTTAATTGTAATTTAAGCAAAAATAAGAGCAACTGTGATGTTAAAATGGCTAAAAAATTTATGAGAAGTGGAAAGTTAAGTGTATGGGAGAATAACCACTGAACCTAATAATGGTTGATTTCAACTGCCCCACTATCAACTGGGAAAATTACTCATCTACTATCTCATTTGCTCAATGCTTTCTGGAATTTATAAATTCCAATGCCCTGGATCAGCTCATCCATACCCCCACCGTGTGCAGCAATATCTTGGACCTGGTCATTACCAATATGGGCAACCGATGTTCCAGACCAGAGGTCAACTCCTTGCTGGTCAGATCCGACCACAAGCTAATCACCCTGGACATAAATATCCCGCCCCCACCCCCCATTAAGAAAACCACCATAAAAAACTTTTTCAAAACCAACTTCATTCTTTTTAAGACAGAAGTGGCAAGCTTCACAACACCCATACAGACAGAAAATAGAGGTACAACTGCTGATTCCTATACAAATGCACTGTATAAGCACATACATGAGTGCATGGATCATGCCATCCCCAACATAACCAAGACACTATCCTTCAAAAAAAGGAAGCCAATCTGGTGGACCCCTTCCATAAACAACCTCTACAACAGAAGGAAGAAGCTGTTACAAAAAAAGAGTAAAATCCGCTGATTGCAGGAACTCCCTGCTCACCCTCAGTAAGAAGCTGAGATCCCTCATAAAATCCTTCAAAGCGAGTTACGAAAATAAAATTTCCACTGATTCTAAAGACAATCACAAAGCATTCTACAGCTATGTCAAGAATCTCAATGGTGACACTCAGATCTGCTCTGAGCTACAGCACAATGGCATTAGATATACAGAACCAACTGATATTATCAACGTCCTGGCAGATAGGTTCAGTGCAAACTTCACCTCCCCCTCACCCCCCCAAAGGTCCCATCACTATACCAGAAGAATGCAAAGCCCCTGTAATGACGACTGCACAAGTAAAGACTGCACTCTCCAAAGCAAAGAGCACAGCACCCATGGGACCTGACAACATCCTCTGCATTCTGGGTTCATGTCAAACCAACGACACGCAAAAGAACGACATTCACTATGTCAAAACGAAACCATCGACATTGCAAAACATCGACACTACATTTATACGTAAGTACAGTGCTAAAAAGGGTCCTGCAAGGGGGAAGTAAAGGATATGATATGACACTGTACCCATACTACTTCCCCCTTGCAGGACCCATGTTAGCACTGTACTTACGTATAAATGTAGTGTTGATGTTTTGCAATGTCGATGGTTTCGTTTCGATATAGTGAATGTCGTTCTTTTGCGTGTCATTGGTTTGACATGAACCCCTGCATTCTGCACAATGAAAGAATGAACTGGCACCTCACCTAAGTACCATGTTCAATCATAACTTCACGTCAGGCTTTGCGTCTACTGAATGGTGCACAGTGATGGTTATCCCACTCCACAAAGGGGGCACCACCATGGACCCCGGGAACTACTACCCCATTAGCCCGAAGAGCCTGGTCTGCAAGGCCATGGAACATATCATCTTGGAGCTTATAGGTACATAGGTAACCTCCAAACTCTGGACCCCACTCAGTTTGGGTTTGTAAAAGGTAGGTCATGTCTCCTAAACTTGACTGACTTCTTTGAAGCAGTCACCAGAGCCGTTGAAGAGGGTAAGGTGGTGCACACAGCCTATCTTGACCTCCCCAAGGCTTTCAACACCATCCTCCACTCTGAAATTCTAGATATACTCACTAGACTGGGCATAAGTCCCTATGTCACAAGATGGGAGGCCAACTGGCTCACTGACAGAACCCACACAGTGAAAGTAACCAACTCCAAATCCAACTTCAGACCAGTGACAAGTGGAGTAGCACAGGGCTCAGTCCTGGGACCTCTCCTGTTTGGCATCTACTTCTCAGATGTCCAGGCTAATACAGCAAGTCATTGGCTAATGAAGTTCACAGACAACTGCAAACTAGGTGCCATAATAGAATCACCTAATAATATAGACAGTCTACAAAGGGGCCTCACTGAGACTGATGCTTGGTGTCAAAGTCATAGACTCAAGCTCAATGCCAAGAAGTGCATTGTCATCCCTTTTGGGAAAAACACTGTATCCATAAAATACCACATAAGTGGTAGCCTACTATACACTGAAAGTGTGATAAGAGACCTTGGGATACAGGTGGACAGTAGTCTCTCCTCTGATAATCACATCACCACAGTAGTCAGGAAATCCTTCCACATAGCACACCTCATCACATAGGGGTTCACCTCCAGAAAAAAGAGGTCATTGTTCCTCTCTACTCATCCCTCATCAGACCCATTATAGAGTACAATTACCCATTTGGCACGTACCTCACAAGACATCTACAGCAACTAGAAAGGCCACAGAAATACCTCACTAAGAGGATTACTGGCCTCAAACAGATGCCATACGCAGACTGTCTCAAAAACTCCAGCTCTACTCTGTCGCTTATCGCCTACTCAGAGATGACCTCTGCCTAGCATACAAAGCCATGTCAAACCCAGATCTGTAGGAAATGCTACACTTAAAGAAACCCCAATCCCTCTGAGCCACATGCTCCAGGGACCTAAACCTTGCCACCACAATAAACAGAACATGCTAGAGGGATAGATTCCTGTCCCAGAGACTTCCCATACTCTGAAACAGAATACCCATTCATGTCAAGCAATGCTCCTCATTAGCCTTCTTTAAGAAAAATCTTGACAATTGTTTGGGAAATAGGAAATTCACCCTGGGGATCACTTCTGTGGCTCTGCTAGACAGGGGCACAGGAAAATAACTTTCTTGGGTGGCAAAAGCCAGGGAACTTTTTTGGCTAGGCTTATATAGGCCCCAGGACTGATAGCCTAGTACCTACCCAGGAACCTATAAAAGGAATGAAATTAGGCTAGACATTGATTATTTTAATATCTGATAGTTTAAAAGTTATAAAAAAAGGAATTAAGTATGCTGGATTTTCAGATCATGTGGCAATATGGGTTAAAGCACAGGGAAATGAAGAATATATAAGAATAGGAAAAGGAATAAAGATAATTAAGAAAAATGAATTAGATTTAGAAGAGAAAATAATTTGTGGAATTATGGAAAAATCATATGACTATGAGAGAGTTTTATGAGGATTGGACTGTTTGATAGCTTAATTTTAAAGAAAAATATAAAACAGTATTTTGAGAATGTATAAGGAAAAAAAGAAGAAATGAAAAAGAGAAATATAAGATATTAAGTCAAGAAATATCTAGAGACTTATTAGAGAAGAACAATTCCTTATATGAAAAAGAAAGAGAACTATATAAAATTAACCAAATTAAAATTAACAGTTTGTTATATAAGCAAAAGTATTGTTTACAAGGGAAAAAGAGGAGGTAGCAACATATCTGAGTAAAATAAAAGAAGGAAAAATAATAAGAGAATTAAAAAATAAAGAAGGTAAGCAAATAAGACAGCAAGAAGGAAAATATGAAATAATTAAATAATATGTATTGGAATTATTCATTAAGAGAGAAGAAAACATTGAACAAATTTCTAAAGGTGAAAATTTAAATAAGGAAGATAATGAGTATTTAGAACAAAAAATAACTATGAAAGAATTTAATGAAATTCTAAAAGATATTAACATGAATTCTGTAACAGGCCTGGACAGAATTGACTATGGTATGTATAAAGAAATGAAAGAGTGGCAAAAAAGTATTTTTTATAGAAGTTATGAATAAATGGTTAGAAACTGGAATTAAAGAGAAAGAGATATGTACAAGCATTATAAAATATATATTTAAAGGAAATAGAGGAGATAAAAAAATTGGAGACCTATAACACTGACTATTTCAGATTATAATTTTTTTATGAGAATAATTAACAAAAAGGTTACAGAACAAAATGGATAGAATATATGACCAAAATGTATTTGGAAGAAAATGAAAAGGAAGTCAAGAGTTATTATGGATAATAAGAGAAATAATTGATGATATCATAAATAAAAATGTAAAAGCAAAGGTTATGATAGGGGATATAAATAAAGCTTATGATAGTATTCAATATAAATCATTATGGGGAATTTTGCAGGCATAGAATGCAAGCAAAAAAATATTACAAGTAATAAAATCTGTTTATAAAAGGAACTATGTGAAACTGAATGTAAATGGATGGATTGGGGAAGACATAAGAAATAGAATGTGGAATTAAGCAGAGCTGCCCAGCTAGTAGTGTAATTTTCTCATTAGTTATGGATATAATAGTGAAGGGAATTAATAAAATGTCAAGTAGTGGTGGATACAAAATAATGAAGGAAATACAAAACATAAGAAATAGAATGTGGAATTAAGCAGAGCTGCCCAGCTAGTAGTGTAATTTTCTCATTAGTTATGGATATAATAGTGAAGGGAATTAATAAAATGTCAAGTAGTGGTGGATACAAAATAATGAAGGAAATACAATTGCCAATAATGTATAATTATGCAGATGATATTCTGTTAACTTGCAAAAAATAAAGTATGGATGGAAAAAGTAAATGAAACAAGTATAAATAAAAAAAAATGGTTTAAGTATAAATCAGGAGAAAAATAAAGGACTTTGTTTTGAAGGTACGATAGGAGGTGTTGAGTTCAATGAAAAATATATAAATATATTAGGAATAATATTTGGAAGGAATAAATACACATGACAACAATGGAATAATGCACTCAAATAAGTAAAAGATATGGCTAATTTTTGGTAACCATGTAGATTTTCAAATAGATAAATAGCACACTTGTTGAACACCATGAAAATAGGAAAAACTACTTATGTTGCTAATATTTATATGATTCATATTAAGTACGAAAAGGAATTACTGATGATTATATTCTTTTTTATATGGGGCTCTAGACTGAATCCAGTCAAAAGTGGAATTCTGTATATGACAGAAGAGCAAGGAGGTTTGGGCTTAATAAGCCCAATAGTACATGCAGCAACTTAGATTTTATATAAGGTATTAAAAGGAGTTATGAAGGAAAATAAAAAATTGATAGAAATTATATTAGAAATACAAAGAATTGTGGGAAGGAACGGAAGTCAAAAATGAAGTAAGAGCATTGTAAATGAAGAAATGAAAGAGTACCAAAACAAAATAGTGTTATGGAAAATAAAAAAGAATATATGTAAGAAAAATAGAAAGAAATGGTACTTAAGTATTATGAAAGCATTTTATTGTATTGGTCCATGGGAATTTTTAGAAATAGATAAGAAAAAACATAGTGATGAGATATAATAACTATAAAAAGATTAAAGAGTGTAATGATCTTTATGGAGATTATCTATTAGAAAGCTCCCAGTTAAGACAAATATGCCATACATTAAAGCAAGGTAGAATATGTAATAAATGTGGAGAGTGTGGACTACTGAGCATGTGTTTTTGAAATGTGAAAGAGTTAATTTGTGGAAAGAAATATGTAAAGATAATAGAGTGAAAAGGTCGTTAAAATTTGGACAAATAAATATGGTCATAATAGAATTTGGTTATTATGGTGCATGTAAACATGAAGAAGTGAAGAAAATGGACAGATTAATATTTTATGCTTCATGGACTATATGAAACAAGAGACTAAATGAAATTACATACAATGGAAAATGGACTTTAACAAATATTTTGGAAAAAATAATGTTTTGGTTGTGGATAAAAGAGTGGGGAGAATGCTTAAATTGAAATTTATAATGTATGGAGATTTGTAAATAGATGTAAATAATGTAAATATGTAAATAATAGGCAATGTATATATCAATAAAAAACCCTACTTGTTAGGAGAGCTCTTGTTCTGTTCCTAATGCAGTGGCAGCTGGGAGAACAGTGCTCAAAGAGATTCAAGATGGTAGATTACACAGAGACGAATGTTGGTGCAGTGTTTGAAACTCTACAATATTCTGAGGAGGTGTTTCAGTAGAATGTGTTTCTTGTATCTGAAGCAAATGTTCAAAATGATGGATGAGTTATTACAACTCTCCAGTCAGGAGGGCTGCTGAATG
Organism: Protopterus annectens; assembly: GCF_019279795.1. Lineage (NCBI taxonomy): Eukaryota > Metazoa > Chordata > Ceratodontiformes > Protopteridae > Protopterus > Protopterus annectens. The sequence goes on along the minus strand of NC_056726.1, from coordinate 987,125,784 downwards.
ATATTTTGGTTAAATTGTTGTTGCAGAGTGAGCCGGAGTGTGGAAAAGATATTTCATGGGGTGAAATTGTGGACAAACATTCAATCAGGGGAATTGGAAGTTATTCTGAAAGAAGACTGCCAGATATAGACATTGCATGCCAAAACTGTTAAAGAAATTACAAGGGAAAGTGAAAGTGATGAGAGATGAACAGAGAAAAGGAAATCTCAGCACTCAAAGAAAACTTCTGGTGAGAATTCAGTACAAGAAAGAAAAAGTATGGTCAGGTATGAAATTTGGGATAATTTAATGGTCCCACTGGGAGTGAAGACTCAGGAGATAAGAGCTTTTATTCTTACTCATAAAGAGACACTTTGTGACATTGTTTTTGAGACTGGTTCTGTATATGAGAAGAAAAAGAACCGTGAGCATACATTTGTTATGTGGTTAAAGCATTTGACAAGGAAAAAAAATTACATGTTCAGTTTTGAACTGTAGTTGATAATGAGACTTTAAAGAGACATTTAAGCAAACTTTATAAAGAAGTTAGGGATTTTAAGCAAACATTATAAAGAAGTTATGGACATTGGCAAAGTCTATGATAACAGAGGATTACAGACTGAGGGATGGGACTGTAATTGGTTCATAGGTTTATATGAGGTTACTAGGCTAATGGCCCTTGGGCCTTTACAAGCCTGGCCATGTTATACCCATATTCCCTAACTGACCATGGTTAGATGGTCCTTATATTGTACTGAAAATGGAGAAAGAAAAAAAATCAGATCCCTGGTATGATAAATGTAGAGGATAACAGTGGTGTTGTAAAATATTGGGAGCAACCAAAAACTTTTTTTATGTGGAAAAGATGATCATTTGATAAGTGGCAGTGATAAGAAGGAATGTTATATTTGTGTGAAAACAAGTCATGATACAAAAAAGTATGAATTGAAATGTTATAAATGTAGCAAAAAACAGCATTTGTGGATGGATTGTAATGTAGAGAAAAATGATGAAGAAGAAAAGAAAAGTGAGGACAGTATAAAAAGAGAAGAAACAATTCCAATAAAAAATAAAGAGGAAGTATGGAAGCAATATCAGCATAAAAAAGATAAAGATAAGGTTAAAGAGAAAAACGGAATTGAAGATAATACTGAAGATGGTTCTGAAATAAGTGATGAGGAAGATATAGATTGGAAAATAGTGAAAGGTAAAAAAATTCTATTGGCAAAAGTGTAAAAGACAGAACAAGAATATTTAAAGGAATACTTATGAAAGAGAAAAGAAAGAAAATGAGATAAATATTTTAAATTTACACTATTTTTGATAAGCTACAACATAGGCATAATGGTAACTTTAGAGTGCTTTCAGTAAATGTAAATAGTATCAAAATATAAGTAGAAGAATAGACATACTAAATTAGTATAAGTGTGATGCTGACATAATATTGGAAGAGGTAAGATTTTTGACACAAGAAGAGCAAAGAATCTTTGGGGAGGAAATCCAACATGGAACCTAGGAAAAAAACTAGGTTCAGGCATAGTTTTACTTTTTAGAAGCTGAGTGAAAATATTGGACATAAAACTGACAATGATGGGAAAATTAACTATTGTATATCTCAGATAGCATAATCAGGTATATTGAACTATAGCATCATATGCCTATGTTACAAGGAATGAAAAGGAAAACATTTCATAACATTTTGGAACATATAGAAATTAATATAAATATAATATTAATGGGATATTTTAATTATGATTTGAGTGGAAAAAATAAGAAAGATGATGTTAAGGAAATTTTGGAAGATATAAAATGCGACAATTTAGGGATTTGGAATAATTAATTATGGGCATATATTTGGGGTATACATAAGATGTAAATACATTATTTTATTATATCACAGGTTTTAAGTGGGGCTAAGGTAGAAAAAATTGTAACAGGCTTTTCAAATTCCTCAGCCATATAGATAGAAATACAAAAAAATAAGGAGTATATCAGACTGGAAAAAGGATTACAAAGAATAAATGGGAAATTGCAAGATGAAAATTAAAAAAAAATAAGCATGTGTTAATGGAAAAATCACATTTCTTTTAGAGTGTGTTAAAATGGTCTGAGTGGTGGCTAGCTTTGAAGGAAAATATACAAATTTTTTTTTTCTTATAATGGCAGTCAGATGTAAGAAAAGTGGAAAAAATAAATTCCAAAGCAATGCATATGAATGTTTTAAAGGATTTAGAAAGGAAAAATAGTGAATGCTATGTGATAGACTACAGAGTTTATGAAAAGAGAATATTAAAAAAGTATTATTTAAACAAATATATTATTGATAAGGTAAAAAAGAAGCAGTATCAGCTTATCTGAGTAGCTTAATTAAAGAGAATACAATGAGAGAAATGAAAGATTATAGATGACAGGTAAGAAGATCTCAGGAGTAAATTATGAATATTGTAATAAATTATGTAAAGAAAATGTTTCATGATAGAATGAAACTACAAAAAAAGAATGGCATGTTAAAGAGTTGACAAAACAAGAAAAATAGGAATTTGAAATGAGATTTCCTTATATGAATTAGATAGGTATTTAGACAAGTGAATTTACAGTCAGTTTTAGGATCAGGTGGAATAGGATACCATTTTTGTAAGAATTTTATGGACTAGAAGAAAAATACATCTTGAAAGTTATGAATGGGTCATTAAATGAAGATTTTGTGAATGATTTATCCACTAGTATACTTACATTTGCATGGAAATGGATGATAAAAATACAATTGAAAATTGGAGACCTGTAGTATTAAAGAATAGAGATTATAATATTGTTATGAAATTTATTCAGAAGAGAATGGAAAATAAAATGAAAAGTATTATGAAATATAGCATATATAGTTTAAAAGAAAAGGGATAACAAGAATTAATATTCATAGTAAGGGAAATTGTGGATGATATTATAAACAGGACTGATGAGACCAAGATCATGATAGGAGATTTAAATAAAGCTTTTGATACAGTACAATGTGAATTTTTGTGGACAATTATAGAAGACTATGTAACATTAGTAAGAAAATTAACAATATATGTTGTTCTGCATTTAATAAAAATAAGAAATTTAGTGAATGGATTATTAAGCAAATAAATAGCTATAAAGAATGGGGTCTATATCAGATAATCAAACTTTTAAATGTTTGAACACCATGTGGTCGAGACCATATGTCCAAACTTTTAAAAGTTTGAAAATCAAATTAAAAAAAATAACAGAAAAAAACTACCTGAAAGCTTAAGCAGGGGGAAATTACCCTGCACCCCCCATACCCCCCACTGTTTAAATATACCAACTGCAAGATCACACAACAGTGCAGACAATGGAAAACTTCCATTGTCTCACTGTATGGGGATCTCTGTTGAAATGTTCAAACTTTTAAAAGTTTAATCATATGGTGTTGATCATATGATGTTTGAACTTTTAAAAGTTTGACACCATAATAGGAACCTTAAAGAATGCCATACATCATAATTTTGTATGAGTAGTATGTTATTTACATTAGTTATGAATTTATCAGTCAGAGTTGAAAATGTGCACATGAGAGCTACTTATATTATTAATGAAGGGTTAAAAATTCCAGTCATGTTTCCTTATGCAGATGATATTATATTGATTATGAGAAACAAAGTCTGGATGAAAGAAGTTATATGTTGTATGCATCAATATTTTAATATAATAGACATGACTTTAAATAAAGAAAAAAATATATAGTAAAGACAGAAGGAGAGTCTTTCTCAATGAAAGAAATCTCTGTGTTAGGAATACTATTTGGTGGTAAAATGAAAGTGAGGAACCATGGAATAGGATACTAGATGCAATAAAGGAGCATTACTGTATTTATTTTTTTGGGGAAACATGTAAGCTATCATTCAATAAAAAGAAATACTGCATATTTAGTTAGTGTCTATATGTTGCCAATAATGTATGAAAAGTAAATACTACAAGTATTTTTTCTTTTATATTGGGCTCAAGATTGAGTCTGGTGAAGAGAAGAGTCTTATATCTGGACAAGGAAGATGGAAGTTTAAGATTAATAAACCCAATTGTTTATCCTGCTTCTTTGAATTTGTATGAAGTTTTGTTTTGGATAAATGATAAAAATGAAAAGTTAGTTGAAAATTTACAAAAGTACAAATGTAAGTGGCATTGGGATATATTAAAACATTCAGAAGAGAAAAAGCATGGTTACATGAAGTAGTGAGATGTTATCAAGAAGCAAAGTATTTTATGATAAATAAGAACTAATGATATAGAAAATCAGAGGAAAGTCTAGCATACAAATATCATGATACAATATTATTATGCTAACATTTTGACTAAGCTATTGAATGAAAAAGTTGCAGCTACAAAAGTACAAAAAAATGGTATAATAAGCAAATAGAATGTTAAGACTTTTTACTGAGATCAGTGATTAATAAATTAACAGTAAAGGGATATATGTCACATAAAAAAATCATTGGAACAGTCTGCATGCATTGTGATAAAGAAGAAACTACAGGACATATTTTGTTTCATTGAATAAGGGTTAGAAAATTGTGGGAAAATTGTATAAATAAACTTTTTTTGAAAATATAAAGGAGGTAAATGAAATAAATATGAATGATTATGGATGGGATTATAACCATAAAAGTAAGGATTATGTAATTAAAACTTGTCTTAAAAGCATGTAGTTATGTAATTAAAACTTGTCTTAAAAGCATCTTCTTTTCAGGCTTAGCACTTCTGTATTATACAAAGTCCCTCACTAGCGAAACCCCCCCCCCAGGAGTACCCACTTCCTTACTAAGTCCTCTCTTATTCAGTTACACCCCTAACTTCTTAATTTCTCTAGCATGTTGAAGGGCCAGATGCTGGCGTCCTCTCCTGTCCAGTTGGTGAATCTGGGAATATTGAGGCAATGTTACAATTGCCTCATGTACACAGACAACCATCTCCTCCTCCCACATAACACAAATACTTGTGAGAGATGCAGCTATTTAGCCAAACTGGAGGCTGAGCTCTCTCAACTCAGGACTGGCAAGACCAGACAGGAGGAGAAGGCAACTACACACACCACAAAACCAGTCTCACATAAAGCTATCACAACAATGAATCAAACACATAAACACACAAAGACATACTTGGAGGCTCTGAGCAAAAAATTACCTAAACAACAGAGGCCTCCAAAGCAGACACCCAAGCAACCGCCGCCTCATGACACACCACAGGCAACACATAAACCACAAAATCAGTGTGCAAAGCAGTCACAGCCCCTAAGGCCAAATACAACACCAAACATACTTGTCATAGGTGAATCCATAGTCAGACACACTGACGTCCCACTCACCAGGCTGAACAAGGAGAGGGTCACAGTAAGCTGCCTATCGGGCTCTAGAATCCGCCACATAACACAAGCACTCGGGTCACTCCACAGCAAGTACAAATATGACACAGTCATTGTCCATGCTGGTGTGAATGACCTGAGACATACCTCCCTGGACTACATGAAAAGAGACATAGAGGAGCTCTCTGATTATGTAGCCCAGGCAGGTATGACCCTGACCCTGAGCAGCATCCTTCCTTCACCAAGAATGATGCCACAACATAGATACAAGATGATCAGCTTTAGCAATTGGCTTAATTTCTGGTGTCATTCAAAGGGGATCCAGTGTCTGTGTGCCTGGGATGACATGCTTGACAAGCCACGCTGCCATAAGGGACAGCTTGCACCTGTCACCCTGGGATTCCGGATATTGGCTAAGGCTCTTGCCACCCCCATAGTGCCTTTTTTAGGCAAGGCTCAAATTCTAAACCTACCACCCCAGAAAACAAAAATGGGAAGAAACTAAGGGTAATGCTGCTCAATGCCAGAAGTCTAAATCTCAAAATGCATGCACTCGAGGCCCTTCTCAGTATGGAGAACATCGATGTCTGTGCTGTGACTGAAACCTGGTTCAAGGCTCCTGAGAGCACCCCGGCACTATCAGGTTTTACCTCATATCATGCGTTCCAGCCCCAAAACCCGGACCACACCACAAAAGGAGGGGGTGTATCCATATTCATCAAGGATACCCACACCTCCAGGTTGGTGGCAACACACGAAGCATCGGAAACCATCCAGGTGCAATTAACCATAGGCAAAACTGCTCTACAATTTGTAGCATGCTACAGGCCACCCTCTCAAACTCAGGAACCCCACACAACCTTCCTGAAGACACTGGAGGGTATAAATGTATCTCCAAACACCATTATATTGGGTGACTTCAACTACCCGAATATAGACTGGGAACATTACTCAAGCCCAAACTTTCTAGCCCAAAGGTTCCTGGAGTTCATAAATTCAAATGCCATGGAACAACCAGTCACCGTTCCAACAAGAGGAGAAAATATACTAGATCTCATCATCACAAACATGGGGACAAAATGCTCCACACTGGAAGTATATCCCTCATTGGTGAGATCAGATCATAAACTAATCTCACTGGATATCCACATCCCGCCCCCACCCCAAACAAAAAAGACCACAGTGAAGAACTTCTCTAAAGCAAACTTCACACTACTCAAGACTGGTGTGGTATCCTTCACGGCCCCCAAGCCAGTGGAAACCACAACCCAAGCTGCGGAAGCCCTTACAAATGCCTTCTAAGAACACCTCCAGGACTGCATGGATCAGGCAATCCCTAATAAAACCAAGACTCTTTCCACCAAGGGCAAACGTCCAGTCTGGTGGACCCCAGCCATAAACAAACTTTACAATAAGAGGAGAAAGCTGTTACATGATAGAGCAAAATCCATAAAAGAGAAGACACCTTTGATCATTATTAGTAATAAAATACGAGCACTCATAAAATCATCCAAGGCCAACTTTGAGAGAAAAATTGCCATAGATTCAAAAGACAATCATAAGGCCTTCTTCAGCTATGTTAGAAACCTGGGTGGAAACTCCCAGATATGCTCAGAATTAGTCCAAAATGATACAAAAATCACTGAACCCACAGACATTGCCAACATACTGGCAGACAGGTTCATTGCAAACTTCACCCCCCCCCCCAAAAGGAGAGATAACTATCCCAGCGGAGTGCAGCCTCCCAGACATCTCCAATGCGCAGGTGAAAGCTGCTCTCTCTAAAGCTAAAAACACAGCATCAATGGGACCGGATGGTGTCCCCGGCTGTGTGCTACACGAACTCAATGAGGAACTAAACCCACACATAAGGCAGCTGTTTAATCTTAGCCTTACCACAGGATATGTGCCCAATGAGTGGCATACGGCAACTGTAGTCCCACTCCACAAAGGCGGTGCCTCTATGGACCCTGGTAATTACCGCCCCATAAGCTTAACAAGCCTGGTCTGCAAAGCTATGGAGAGGATCATAATGGAACTCATAAACAAAGACATAGGGGACTTGCAGACATTGGACGCGACCCAGTTTGGCTTTATCAAGGGCAGATCATGCCTTTTGAACTTGGTCGACTTCTTCGAAACAGTCACCAAGGCCATTGATGAGGGAAAGGCAGTCCATACAGCCTACCTTGACCTTGCAAAAGCTTTCGACACAATACCCCACTTGGGTATTATAGAGAAACTTACCAGCTTAAATGTAAACCCATATGTCACAAGATGGATTGCAAACTGGCTAAAGGACAGAACCCACAGGGTTAGAGTAGCTGGCGCCATGTCAGACTCCAAGCTGGTCACAAGTGGTGTCCCACAGGGCTCAGTCCTTGGCCCCCTGTTGTTCGGCATCTACTTCTCAGAAGTACAGGCAAACATAGGAGGACTATGGCTGACAAAGTTTGCAGATGACTGCGAACTGGGAGCCATAGTGGAAAGTACATTGGACACAGATATTCTTCAGAGGGGTCTCACGGAAACTGATAGCTGGTGCCAGAGCCATGGCCTGAAGTTAAATGCCAAAAAATGTATAGTCATACCCTTCGGGAAAGCAAGGTAACCCCAAGCTACCATATAGGTGGCAATCCACTAAGCACAGAAGAGGTTATCAGGGACCTGGGGACCCAGGTTGACAGTGGCCTTTCTTTTGACACTCACATTGCTAAAGTGGTTAGAAAAACCTTCTACATTGCCCACCTGATCATGAAGGGATTCACATCCAGATCAAGTGAGGTCATTGTTCCCCTGTACTCCTCACTTATCAGACCAATGATCGAGTACAATGCCCCATTCGGGATGTATCTCACCCGACACCTGCAGCAATTGGAGAGACCCCAAAAGTTCCTCACCAAAAGGATAAAGGGACTCCAAAATCTGTCATATGCTGCCAGACTGAAGAAACTCCAGCTCTATTCAGTCGCATACCATCTGCTCAGAGGTGACCTGTGCCTGACATACAAGGCCATGTCCAACCCGGAATTAATGGACATGCTCCACCTCAAAAAATCCAAATCTACCAGATCCACTAGAGCAAGCGACTTAAACCTTAGCACGGATATAAATAGGACATGCTGGAGGGATAGATTTGTCACCCAGAGACTCCCTATGTTGTGGAATAAAATCCCGGTCCATGTGAGGCAGAGCACCTCGCTGGCTATGTTCAAGAGAAATCTTGACCAGTGGATGGGAGATCGTAGACTTACCCCGGGAATCATCTCTGTGTCACTGCTGGACAAAGGCACAACAAACTAATGGGCACAGTATTTTTTAACATAAGGGGTGGCGTAAGCCACAAAACTCTGGGCTAGGCTTATAAATGCCTTAGGGCAGATTGCCTAGTATAAACCTATGAACCTATGAACCTATAAAAGATTACTTTATGTTGTGTAGACCATTTGGAATGAAAGGCTAAATGAAATTATGTTTAATGGTAAATGGAGACTAGAAGTAATTTTAAAGAAAATCAGATGGTGGTTGTGGAAAAAGTAATAGAGTTCAAATAACATAATTAAGGTTTAACATAATAATGAAAAGCAAGATACCTATAATTGTATGACAATAATGGAAATGAATGGAAACTTGTACATGATATAAATCTGTAAATATATAAATATATAAGTTTGTAAATAGTATTGTACATAATATTTTTTAAATAAAGAACCGCTACTCTTTTTGAAGGGTGCCATGGGATCTTATGCTTCCACTTGAGCTACCAGCAACTCAAGATTAGGCTTCTGTTTAATATCTCATCCAAAGGACAACACACTCAGGAGTGCAGCACCCTCCTTATGTTGCAGTACAGTAATCTATCTAGCTGGTATTGGAATAGAACCCATAGTTTTCTGCACAAAAGGCTAGTGTGCTACCTGTCAGTGTCAGTCACTTCTTTCCTGGATATGTTCCAACATCAAGAGTACCACACAGGTCATTTCTATTATGTCATATTTATTACTTGAAGGATAATAACATCTATGCACATTCAATGTCAATGTAATTTATAAATCTGTACCCCATGAAAAAAGGAACTGAGTCATTAAAATACTGGTGAGATGTATAAGACCTATACAGTTTTTAGTTCAATTATATTTTGGTGCAGTTAACTGAAATAGTATTGACTAAGAATATATTTTATCACAACAAGGAGTGTTGTTTGCAGCTTAGTAGTACTAGATGGGGGCAGCTTTTGCCTGCATCTATGTGGATTTGTTTATAGCATTTTTTGAGCTTGAATACATTCATTCGGAACATTATCATTTTCCTTACATTCATGAATATCTGAAGCAGATATTTGGACGTTTGCTTTGTGGTTTGAAAAGTAGAAGAAATGAATGATTTTTCAAAACACATAAACAACAAAGAGTTTGGGATCCAATTTCACATGTCTGCAAAGCTCTTGATTATTTGGATGTTGAGGTAACCAAACCCATTGATGACAGCCTGTTTTAGTCTATGAGGTTCAGAGGAGATTAGTATGCTAACAGCTCAAGAACTCTTATAAGCCTAGCCATTATTACCCAGATTTTCAATACCTATGGGATAGAGTATGGCTTAGGTTTGTGCCTATGCCTTTAAGTATTTTACAGACTGTCCTTGTCCATAAGGGATGTAGGTACAGCCAAACTGCATTGGAACAGTGTCAGGGAAGGGCTTGACTTCACATGAATAGGTAACCTGTACCAAAGAAGGGGAAGGCTGAGACACATATCTGTCCCACTGGCATGTTTTGTTCATGTCACAAGCCAGGTTTAGATTCTGTGGATAATCCTCATGCTGTTTCTTTTCTGTAAATGCATAACAGTTCCATCAAGATCATATCTGAGAATGAAGATTAGGTTAGGCATAGATCATGCCTTACCAGTCCGTAGGAGACAAAGTAAAGGGATAAGGCTTGTAGGTCCTCTGCATAGGACATGTTGTTTACACCCTGTATTTTTTTGTTAGGAACCACTGAGGGTGCTTTAGCTGTTGCAAGTGCATGGTCAGATACATATTGGTCCTATGAGGGCCGAGTATAGTAGGACTATAACCTACTTGGATCTCGATGCCATGCCCTTACTTATAAGCTGCACCACATAAAATTACTTCCTCACTACTGTGAACACATGGTGGTCAAAGATCAGACTAATGTCTATCTGTGTACCTAGATCTCTCACCACTGGGTCCACTCTTATGGATGTACTATTAATGTTGTAATTTGCAGGGGTGTTTGATTTCCCAAAGGGTATAATTATGCATTTTTTACATTTAGTTTTAGGCCATGACTGTAGCACCATTTATTTGTCTGAGTCAGACCTTTCTGAAGGATATCTACATTATGGGGAGGAGTCAGTGATTGCCCCTAACTTACAGTCATAAGCAAACTTGGTCAGCCAAAGTCCATTTACATTTGCCTTGACTTCAGAGATGTATAATCTGAGTAGGAGACGTCCCAACACTGAGCCCTATAGTATACAAGTAGTAAATGGCCTCATGCTGAATCTGGATTCCTCCGCTCTAACAAATGTGTCCTGTCTGCCTGCTAGTTGGTTAGTCATCTGATGATGTCCGGAGTTATGTTCAATTTTGTGAACTTATCTACAATGCCTAAGTGAGGAATTTTATTAAATGTCTTAGCCAGGTCAGGGTATGAAATATGCACTGTTTTATCCTCATCCATGGCTTTGGTGACTTTCTCAAAGAAATCCACCAGATTTAACAGTCATGACCTGCCCTTGACAAAGCTGAACTGAGCTGGGTCCAGTGCTTGGAGATTTCTTATATCTTTGTTTATCACATCCATGATTATTCCTTCCATGGATCAGCATGTGAGACTAGTCAGATTTATGGGTCTTTAATTACCTAGGTGTGTTAATGGTCCCCCTTTATGCATATGGATGACCTTTGCTGTTTCTACATTCCCAGGAACAAAGCCTGCATGGAGGCTGTGGTTAAATAGAGATCCTAGTGGGTCTGATAGCTCATATTTTAAGCTGTTAAAGATGCATCCTGGGATATTGTCAAGACCCTTTGAGGCCATATTTTTAGCTTTATACAGTGTAGTGATGACCTGTTCTTTTGTGATTACTGGTTGAGGAATGGTGGAGAGTATTTTCCAGTGCATAACTGGATGTGATGGGGTGACATTTGAACTGAATTTATCATCCAGCAGGCTTGCTGTATCTTTGGGCTGTGTAGAGGTGGTACCATCTACAACTAACTCCACAGATTTTTTTGGGTGTTGCTCTTAAGACTGTGGACTTAAGACTTGTGGTAAATGTTCAGGGTGTAAGTATATAGTTAGAACATTCTCAAAAATTAATAATATTTATTTTAGAGTGATGGGATAATTTAATTGTTTGTCGGAGGGGGTGGTATACGCCATTAGATGTGGTTGTAATTTATCTATATAGGAACAGACTAACAGAGTCTTTAAAGTAAGAGCATCTTAGGGACATTAGGGCAGGAAAATTTGAGAGCCATTTAGCCCAACATTTTAAAATAAATCATGGTGGTGGTCCTGAAAGTCTCACAGCGACTATTTTAGAACAAGTACAACGGGGTACTGATATGATTAATACTATAAAATTGTTGTGCAAAGAAACAATATTTATTTTAAAATATGGTACTCGAGTACCTCAAGGATTAAACACAGATTGTTGTTGGAAGTGTATAATGTGATGTTTTTTCTTTAAAGAATGGAATGGGTTAGTATGTATTATTTTTTAACAGATTAATTAATTGTTTAATTGTATGATTAGTGAAGGAGCTGCTGGTGTATAAAAAGGAAGTTTTTCTAATTGCATTTTGCTCCTTGAAGGCTTTGTGAAGCCGAGGCGCTAGAGGAAAAATCTGCAATAAACTATTCATTGGTCATATCGTTTTGCTTTTTTGTGTTGTGATATACAGAATTGGTGTTTCCAGTGTTGCTTAGCTATAACTGAAAAATGCCTTATAGTTATCCTTTGCTTGGAAGGCTATTTTAGCCTTGAAGCTAGCTTTTGAAGACTTAATTAGTCCCTGATTTGCTAGTTTGAATGAGAAAGACAGTTTTTCCCCGCTGTTGTGCACATTCTCTCCAAAATTTTCTTTCTTTTTTGTACAATCTATTTATACCAGGGGTCTAACAGGGTGGTTTATTTTTGCAGGTTGACCTAGGTTTATTTCAGTCAGTTACAATCATTTCTGTTTATATTGTGTTTGCATTTCAGTGACTTTTTAGCTTCATTCTAAAATTATCTTGACAAGTATATGGAAAATAGTAATATGAACATGAGGTGACAGAAATCAAGCATCCCGAAAGGTCAATAGGTCATGACACAATCTAAGCAGGGAACTAATGAAGATATGTTACAGACATTGAGATTAGAACAGTGGGAGTTAACAGTGATATAGAAGGTGCTGTTGAAGGAGTTGCATTACAACACTGTCCGTGCCATGTACTTAGGAGCATTGTGAAATCCCAGTACATGGGAGCTGAGTGAATATGTAGTGACTCCCAGCTTTATGAGGACATGTTTTTAAATCGTACACACTAGTTCACATACATGAGGTACTCTGGTGCGGATTTTCAACATGCCCAGTCAGAGGTTTCCAAAATGGACAGAGGTGACACATTACAATATGCTTCTCAATGGAAAAGCAAACAGGAAAATGTTTGTTTTGTCACTTCTTGTGGTCTGAACTCATTTGAGATATGCAACCTCAGTAACAAACTCTTGCCAGTTTTATTGAATAAGAAAATATTGAGTGTTTGGTTAGGCAGTAAATGTAAACTGGTTATAGATGAAATATGTGCTTGTCACAGTTTTTAACAACCACAAATGGAATAGTAACCCTAAAATAGTACCCCCATCCCACCACCACCACCATCTAGGAACTTTAATAAATGTGATGTTATGCTAAATGCACAGTTCTTCACAATGAAGAACAAGGAATCCATCGTACAGATAAGTACTGAGGTAGTATGTGGTACTAGAAATATAATTTAACTTGCAGAATGTTTCTGTCGTGCCTTCTATGCGAGTCAAACAACACATTAAAGCCAGAATTTCTGCACATCTAAGTGAGCCATCTAAAACCCCTTTTCACATTTTTGCATATGGGGTCAGGAGGTCAATTCAACAGTGACAGCCATCTACTGCCAAGGTCACATAAGTGATATAAGATGTTAAACAGACATCAAGATTGCCTTATATAAACATACCTTGGTTCGTTCAAGGGCTGTATTCCATTTTATGGCCAATACTGCTGTTTTCCTGGTAATCTACACAAAGTATTTTTGATAAAAAAAAAAAAAAAAAAAAGAATGTGCAGTATAAAGATAAGGGCATTATTTCCCCCTGAACTGAATGACTACATCTGAATTTGAAAAATTAATAAATAATTTAGGAACACTGACTCCCCTTTAATGTCAGTAAATATAATATCATAAAACAAGTAATCTCCATGGTATCCCCGAAGTCTCAAAACAACCCACTAAAGTGTAGTGGGTCTAAAAACAAAACAGTGTAAGAAACTTCTCTGTGTGGAAGATTTTCAGTCCATATATTTCTAGTTAATCACTGTATATTAATCAGATCAGACAATAGTAGTAGAAGTAGTGAACGTAAACTCGTCAAGTCAAAAAGTAATAATAGAAAATATATATAATTCTACAGCATTACTAAGTATTCGAAAGTAATCCAAACAAGGCAGGCAGTCTGTTTCCAGTCGAAAATCCTTTATTAAGTACACAGACAAGCGATCCAAGTAAAACAAAAATAGAGTAATAATTTCCTCACAAGCTTTCTAAATATATATATGCTTTTTATCAGGCATGGGAGTGGTTTATTGTGCTGTAAAACAAAGTGTTATTGGTACACATGTTAAATTCACATCCCTTCCCCCATCAGTGTGACATTCGAGCTGGTCCTGCCCTACCTGGTGGCTGTCATAATAGTATATAGCCCTACTTTAATGGTACATCTTATTTAACCAAATTATTAAGTCTGTGATTTTATACAAGGCAATATACTACTTGGCTGGAAATATATCAACCTTAGTTCATTTTGCGATCAAAAATGATATATAAATATATACATATACATTTTGCATGTAAAAATCAGTTTCTATTTTCATAACCTATTGTTAACAAAGATCGTTTTCGTCCTTCTAGACGTCTTCAGGTCTGTGTACAAGAACCCTAAAACCCTATATAATTGTATAATTAGTTAGTATTGTTATTACCATCATTTTGAATAAAGTGGAAAAAAAGAGAACCAGAAAAAAGTAAAAAAAATAAATGTATGATGATGGAAACAAAATATACACTTAAATTTCAAATGATTTAAAATGGTATTTAAAACCAATTTGTAGAAAAAAATAAAATAAAATACAATACACTTAGTCATGTAAACAATGTGGCAATTTTCTAAGTTCCAGTGCACTATTAATTGAACAGTAGTAGTTTAGTTCAGGCTTTCTAAAAGAGTTCAGCTTTAATTGCCACATGAGTTCCTGTTTCTCCAGAATATTCGGGATGTCTCCTTCAAGATCACCCATGTCTATGCGATCCAGGATCTGGAACTTAAAACCTGTGTGTCTTTTATGAAGAGAAAGGTGTTTGGCTAGTGCATTATTTTTACATCCAGAGCGGATTTCTGACAGATGACATGAAATCCTTCGCTTGAGTTTATTTACAGTCTTGCCCACATAGAATGCATCACATTCATTGCACTGTGCCCTGTAAATTACTTTTTAGTGTTACAGTCACCCCCTGCACTGGTTTTAATGATCTTCTTTAAATAAGGGCAATAAAACTATCACCTTGCTGTATAAATATACAAAATGTACAATTAGTTTCACATCTTTTAGTGCTTTTCTCACATGGTCTAGGTTTAAATTCAACAAAACTTCTAATATTCCTGGCCTTCCTATAAACAAATGATGGGGCTTCACCCAAGATGTTAATCAGAAAAGGGTTTCCTGTGACAATGTCCCAGTTTTCTTCAATAATATTTTTGATACTGTGATAATCCAAAGTGTATGTCAGGATGCAGCTATTTTTGCATTTGTTATTCTCTGTGGGATTACTTAACATTTTTCTACTGGGGAGGTTGAGTGAAGGTGCTTCATAGGTTCATAGGTTCATACTAGGCTATCTGCCCTAGGGCATTTATAAGCCTAGCCAGAGTGTGTTTGGCTTTTGCCACCCATTTGAAATTAATTTTGCTATGCCTTTTTTTGAGGTTAGTATACTGTGCCTCTATCTAACAGTGACACAGAAGTGATAGCCGGGGTAAACCTACGATCTCCCATCCACTCATCAAGATTCCTCCTGAAGAGAGTCAATGTGGGACTCTGCCTAACCTGGACTGGGATTTTATTCCAGAGTGAAGGGAGCCTCTGGGTTATGAATCTGTCCCTCCAGCATGTCCTATTTATTTCAGTGCTGAGGTTCAAGTCTCGAGCGTAGCTCGATGGGATTTGGATTTTCTGAGGTGCAGCATGTCCATTAATTCCGGGTTGGACATGGCTTTATCGTCAGGCACAGATCACCTCTGAGCAGGCGGTATGCCACTGAGTAGAGCTGGAGTTTCTTTAACCGGGCAGCATATGGCATCTGTTTGACCCTTTGATCCTCTTGGTGAGGTACTTTTGGGGTCTTTCCAGTTGCTGCAGGTGTCTGGTAAGGTACATCCCAAAAGGGCATTGTACTCAATTATGGGCCTGATGAGGGATGAGTAAAGAGGCACGATGACCTCCCCTGATCTAGATGTGAATCCCTTCATGATTAGGTGGGCTATATAAAATGTTTTTCTAACCACTTTGGCCACGTGGTTGTCAAATGAGAGATTGCTATCAACTTGGGTCCCCAGGTCCCTAATGACTTCTTCTGTACTTAATGAATTACCACCTATGTGGTAATTTGTGGGCACTTTGTTTTTGCCAAATGGGATGACTACACACTTTTTGGCATTTAGGTTGAGGCCATGGCTCTGGCACCAGTTGTCTGTTTCTATGAGGCCCTTTTGGAGGATGCTTGTGTCAGCTGGAGAGTTGATTATGGCACCCAGTTTGCAGTCATCTGCGAACTTGGTCAGCCACAGTCCTTCCGTGTTGGCCTGTACCGCCGAGAAATATATACCGAACAAGAGAGGTCCCAGGACTGAGCCTTGTGGGACGCCACTTGTAACTGGTTTGGAGTCTGACATGGCTCCAGCAATTCTAACCATATGGGTTCTGTCCTTGAGCCAGTTTGCAACCCATCTAGTGACATGGGGTTTATATTTAAGCTTGTGAGCTTATCTATAATGCCAGAGTGGGGTATTGTATCGAAGGCTTTTGTGAGGTCCAGGTAGGCTGTGTGGACCACCTTCCCCTCGTCAATGGCCTTGGTGACTGTTTCAAAGAAATCGACCAGGTTTAAGAGGCAGGATCTGTCCTTAACAAAGCCAAACTGGGTAGGATCCAGTGTCTGTAGGTCCCCAATATCTTTATTTATGAGGTCCATGATGATCCTTTCCATAGCTTTGCAGACCAAGCTAGTCAGGCTTATGGGGCGATAGTTACCAGGATCCGTTGAGGCACCACCTTTGTGGAGAGGGACCACTGTTGCTGTACGCCACTCTTTGGGTACATATCCTGTAGTAAGGCTAAGATTGAACAGTAGTTTTATGTTTGGGTTTAGCTCTTCTTGGAGTTCATGTAGGACGCAGCCCGGGACACCATCTGGTCCCATTGATGCTGTCTTTATTGCTTTGGAGAGGGCGGCTCTTACCTGAACATCTGAGATGTCAGGGGGGCAGCACTCTGTTGGGATAGATATTTGCCCTTTTGGTGGGAGGGGGAGAAGTTTACACTGAACCTGTCAGCTAGGATGTTGGCAATGTCTGTGGGCTCGGTGTATTTTTTGTCATTTTGGACTAATTCTGAGCATATATGGGAATTCCCACCCAGGTTCCTAACATAACTAAAGAAAGCCTTGTGATTAGCCTTAGTGTCCTGTGCAATTTTTCTCTCGAAGCTTGCCTTAGATGATTTTATGAGTGCCCGTAGTTTTTTGCTAATACTGATCAGAGATGCCTTCCCTTTTTGGGATTTTGCTCTATCATGTAGTAGCTTCCTCCTTCTATTGTATAGTTTGTTTATGGCGGGGGTCCACCAGACAGGACGTCTGCCTTTGGAGGAGGATTGGGTCTTGTTTTATTTGGGATTGCATGATCCATGCATTCCTGAAGGTGTTCATAGAACGCTTATAAAGGATTCTGCAGTCTGGGCATTTTCCACAGGCCGGCTGAAGGATTCCGCCTCGATTTTGAGGTGTGTGAAATTTGCTTTAGAGAAGTTTTTCGCTGTGCTTTTCTGGGCAGGGGGTGGGGTCGGGATGTGAATATCCAGTGAGATTAGTTTATGGTCTGATCTTACCAGTGGGGGATACAGTTCTGGTCTGGAGCATAGTGTCCCCATGTTGGTGATGATCAGGTCCAGTATGTTTTCCCTCTTGTGGGAGTGGTAACAAGTTGTTCCATAGCATTTAAGTTTATAAATTCTAGGAACCTTTGGGCTAGGGTGTTGGAGCTAGAGTAATGCTCCCAGTCTATGTTTGGGTAGTTGAAGTCGCCCAATATAATGGTGTTTGGAGAGACCTTCATATTTTCCAGTATTCTCAGGAAGGCTGAGTGGGGTTCCTGTGTTTGGGAGGGTGGTCTGTAGCAGGCTATAAACTGGAAGGCAGTTTTACCCACTGTTAGTTGCACATGGATAGTCTCTGATGCTTCGTGCTTTGCCACCAACCTGGAGGTGTGGGTATCTTTGATGAACATCGATACTCCCCCTCCTTTTGTGGTTTGGTCCAAGTTTTGGAGTCTTCCTGAGAACACTGGAAAATATGAAGGTCTATCCAAACACCATTATATTGGGTGACTTCAACTACCCAAACATAGACTGGGAGCATTACTCTAGCTCCAACACCGTAGCCCAAAGGTTCCTAGAATTTATAAACTCAAATGCTATGGAACAACTTGTTACAACTCCCACAAGAGGGAAAAACATACTGGACCTGATCATCACCAACATGGGGACTCTATGCTCCAGACCAGAAGTGTATCCCTCACTGGTAAGATCAGACCATAAACCAATCTCACTGATATTCACATCCCGACCCCACCCCCTGCCCAGAAAACCACAGTGAAAAACTTCTAAAGCAAATTTCACACTCCTCAAAACTGAGGTGGAATCCTTCAAAGCCCCCAGGCCTGTGGAAAATATGGCCCAGACCACAGAATCCTTTATAAACGCATTCTATGAACACCTTCAGGAATGCATGGATCATGCGATCCCAAATAAAACCAAGACCCAATCCTCCAAAGGCAGATGTCCTGTCTGGTGGACCCCAGCCATAAACAAACTATACAATAGAATGAGGAAGCTACTAAATGATAGAGCAAAATCCCAAAAAGGGAAGGCATCACTGATCAGTATTAGCAAAAAACTACGGGCACACATATAATTGTCTAAGGCCAGCTTCGAGAGAAAAATTGCACAGGACACTAAGGATAATCACAAGGCTTTCTTTAGTTATGTTAGGAACCTGGGTGGTAATTCCCAGATATGCTCAGAATTAGTCCAAAATGACACAAAATACAATCAACCCACAGACATTGCCAACATCCTAGCTGACAGGTTCAGCAAACTTCTCCCCCTCACCACCAAAAGGGCAAATATCTATCCCAGCAGAGTGCTGCCCCTGACATCTCAGATGCTCAGGTAAGAGCCGCCTCCAAAGCAAAAAACACAGCATCAATGGGACCAGATGGTGTCCCGGGCTGCGTCCTACATGAACACCAAGAAGAGCTAAACACAAACATAAAACTACTGTTCAATCTCAGCCTTACTACAGGATATGTGCCCAAAGAGTGTCGTACAGCAACAGTGGTCCCTCTCTATAAAGGTGGTGCCTCAACAGATCCTGGTAACTATCGCCCCATAAGCCTGACTAGCTTGGTCTGCAAAGCTATGGAAAGGATCATCATGGACCTCATAAATAAAGATATTGGGGACCTACAAACACTGGATCCTACCCAGTTCGGCTTTGTTAAGGGCAGATCCTGCCTCTTAAACCTGGTTGATTTCTTTGAAACAGTCACCAAGGCCATTGACGAGGGGAAGGTGGCCCACAAAGCCTACCTGGACCTCGCAAAAGCCTTCAAAGCAATACCCCACTCAGGCATTATAGATAAGCTCACCAGCTTAAATATAAACCCCTATGTCACTAGATGGATTGCAAACTGGCTCAAGGACAGAACCCACATTGTTAGAATTGCTGGAGCCATGTCAGACTCCAAACCAGTTACAAGTGGTGTCCCACAAGTCTCAGTCCTGGGAACTCTCTTGTTCGGTATATATTTCTCAGAGGTACAGGCCAACACAGAAGGACTGTGTCTGACCAAGTTCGCAGATGACTGCAAACTGGGTGCCATAATCGACTCTCCAGCTGACACAAGCATCCTCCAAAAGGGCCTCATAGAAACAGACAACTGGTGCCAGAGCCATGGCCTCAAGCTAAATGCCAAAAAGTGTATAGTCATCCCATTTGGCAAAAACCAAGTGCCCACAAATTACCACATAGGTGGTAATCCATTAAGTACAGAAGAAGTAATTAGGGACCTGGGGACCCACGTTGATAGCGATCTCTCATTTGATAACCACGCTGCCAAAGTGGTTACAAAAACATTTTATATCGCCCACCTAATCATGAAGGGATACACATCTAGATCAGGGAGGTCATCGTGCCTCTTTACTCATCCCTCATCAGGCCCATAATTGAGTACAATGCCCCTTTTGGGATGCATCCTACCAGACACCTGCAGCAACTGGAAAGACCCCAAAAGTACCTCACCAAGAGGATCAAAGGGCTCAAACAGATGCCATATGCTGCCCGGTTAAAGAAACTCCAGCTTTACTCAGTGGCATACCGCCTGTTCAGAGCCGATCTGTGCCTGACGTATAAAGCCATGTCCAACCCGGAATTAATGGACATGCTGCACCTCAGAAAATCCAAATCCCATCGAGCTACTCACTCGAGAGACTTGAACCTCAGCACTGAAATAAATAAGACATGCTGGAGGGACAGATTCATAACCCAGAGGCTCCCTTCACTCTGGAATAAAATCCCAGTCCAGGTTAGGCAGAGTCCCTCACTGACTCTCTTAAAGGAGAATCTTGATGAGTGGATGGGAGATCATAGGTTTACCCCGGGTATCACTTCTGTGTCACTGTTAGACAGAGGCACAGTATACTAACCTCGAAAAAAGGCATAGCAAAATAAATTTAAAATGGGTGGCGAAAGCCAAACACATTCTGGCTAGGCTTATAAATGCTCTAGGGCAGATAGCCTAGTATGAACCTATGAACCTATGAGACTTGGCAAAATGGTCACAAATTATCATTACACAATACATGAAAACATTAAAGACTGACATTGCATTAAACATGTAGGGTCAGTAATAAACAGTTTAATCTCTGATCTATGTGTATGTACAAAAATCATATAACCATTCTGTAGCAATTCTAAATTATAGTAGACATTTCTAGTGATGCCACAGCGATCACTGTTCCACATTAGACCTCAATGGTTAAAGCCATTACTGAATAGTGGCCTGTATTTTATAGGGTCTATATTAGATCACTGAACGCTTAAAAAAGTGAACAGTGATTAATCGACCATATGTAAGCAAACGCATACAATGTCGAAGTGTCAGAACAGCGATTTTTTTCCAAGGGGAAAAAAATCGCTATTCCAACATAAAAAAAAAAAAAAAATTTCAAACATTAAATTAAGTGGGGGGCTTTGCACTCCACACCCCTCCTACTTAAATATACCAACTCTGAGACCGCACTACAGTGCCAAAAATGGCAAAGTACCAAAATGGCCAAGCAAATTCTTTCCCAGGGAAAGAATTCGCTTAACAGCCACTTTGATATTTTACGTTTTCAGCCTTTTAAGTTTGACCAAGACACAGTCGAAAGAATGCATCTTCAGTCTTCTAATATAGACCCATTTTATAGCTTTCAAGAAAGTCACCTGAAAGAAATTGAAAAGGTACATTTCCTGACTAGAAAGTTGATATGAGTGGAAAACTTGTGCTATTAAGAAAGGTATCTGTAACTGTCATTATAGTCTGTTTAGTATTGGGTACTAGAATGCAATGCCTGCTCTAATTTTGTTTCATGCCAAATCAGGGAACTTAATACTGAAAATAAATATTTGTTATAGAAAACAAACATGACAGATGTATTACACAACTCTTACCAAAAATATTAAATAAGTCTCCCTTACAGTTAGAAGTCATTTTTTTTTTTAATTTCCTTCTAAAATAATCTTGAGACATGTATGGAAAGTAGCTAATAACAACATGAGGTTACAAAAATCAAGCATCTTGAAAGGCCAATAGGTCATGAGACAATCTGAGCTGAGAACTAATAAAGATATGTAACAGACGCTGAGATTAGAACAGTGGCAGTTAACAGCACTATAGAATGTGCTGTTTAAGGAGTTGCAGATACACAGGTCCCACTCTAGCAAATGAGCAAGAATGCCTTTCCTGAAGTCAGACCATAGTGTTGGATATGTGGAGAGAGACAGCATGAATACTTACAGAAACCTGTCCTTTAATGCCCTGATTTTAATCTGATGCAATATAAATATGTGTTCACTGTATTCCCTAATAGTTACACTGAAAAGAGCAACAATTTCTCCAGACAGTAAAATATAATTTGTATTTGTGTGACGATTAGCCTTAGGATGCAGACAGATTGCACTGCCAGCGATAAATGGGCAACTCAAGACTGCCAGTTAGCATGGCAGTGATAATCTTTGATTCAGAAACATAGTAAGTCACACATAAAGCTTCTTGTAAGAGGTTAATTGTCCTTTTTCTGACCTGAACACTGATCTACCAGAGCTGATCTCACTGTTGCTCCCCCTAGCAACACATGCATCACAGTTGCACAGGTACCTTTGAACATATACATACATACAGACAATGCATGCTCACACATAGTCCCAGGCAATAAACACACACACACACGCACGCGCGCGCGCACACACACACATACACACACACACACACACACACACACACACACACACACACACACACACACACACACACACACACACACACACACACAAACTTTTACACCACTTGGCTGCTTTCACAGTTTGAGCCCCAATCCATCCACGGGGTGAATGGGCATATATTACCCCTTGTGAAAATAATGCAGTAATCACTTTACTTTCCTATTGTAGTGCTAGTGCCATGTCTTGAGGAGAGCACATGGTTAATTAGCATTAGCTGCACCAGGACTCCTGCATTTGCATGCAGCCTTACCAGCAAAACCACAGCCCACCTGTTTATCACTGTAGCAGGACTGCTGTCTCTAAATATAATATTTCCAGCTTACTTTGTTAGAGAAACATATCAAATAAAGGCTTTTGCAGTATAATGAACCTTTCCAAATCTCAGGAGAGGTAGCATTACAATTGTTTTTGAGCTGCCTGTTATTTCTGGTAATCTGAAGTGACTTATATTTCTACACTGCATGAAATTAATTGTAAAATGATTCCATGTATTTCCATGTACTTTAAATATAGTTTATGAAGTGGTCTTCCTAGCAATGTTGAGTGCATTTATTGTTCTATACATTGTGTGATGCCCCAACACTAGCCCAGTGATCAAGGAGCCTCAATCCTCACCACTAGCACCAGTGGGGTACATACATTGGGAGGATGACAGGCAGACACACAGTATTTCCAGATGCAGTTCTCTGCATCAAGTGCAATTTCCCTTAAAGAGCACACAGAGAGCACAGTCAGTCTGGGGCTGGTTTCTCCCTGTATCTCCAGATCCCCAATAAGACTCCCCACTGCCACAGCTATAGAGTTGAGATCTCAGCTGAATGGCCAAGTTAAGACCTCCAGCATCCTCTCTGTCCAACCAGTGCTTCGTGTCCCTGCCCAAGTAGCTGACACACACACACTCTTCGAGGTCTGATATTTACACACATGCACATACACACACACACACACACACACACACACACACACACACACACACACACACACACACACACACAGACACACATGCCTGGGGAAGGCTAGCACATTACTAGATATGCCCCCTTTTGCCCAGACTATAATTAGTTATCACTGCCACCAACCAAGGCCTTATCAGCTATGTTAAGGTCCTTAACAAACAGAGTTACCCCAGGGATCACGTCAGTCGCCCTGCTAAACATGGGTCCAGGAAAGTAAATAATGTGGGAAGAAATAGCCAGGGAATTGTTATGGCTAGGCTTGTATAGGCCCTAGGGCTGATAGCCTAGTACCAACCTATGAACCTATGAACCTATGAGTCAAGTCTTACTGTGTAATGTTACTATCAATACAAATGGTAGTTTGACCAAGAGCAAGGCTATTAGGAGTGGCCCACAGTATCACCAAATAAATATGCAAGTACTCTCAGAACTTAAATATGTCTCACAAATATCAGCCAAAATGATAGATTTAAATAAATTTAATAATACATAATAAAAGAACAAGAGAATACTCAGTAAATAATCACAGTTATATCAGAGTTCAAAATCACAGGAAATACTTTAAACCTGCAGGACAGTCTCAAATAAATACAGAAGACATCTAAGCTATACTTCACTATATACTACAACAAAGAGAATCACTATACCCTAGTTAACTTACTTACAGAGCAACATGGCAAATGTGGTGAGTGGATGTTTTTGTCAGGTCAAAGACAAAATACAAAATGCTCAGTCTCTCTCCGAGAGTTCTTAAATTAATATCCCAAATATTACAGCTGAGATTCTTGCAGAATTACATCATTTCTTGTCATCTAACTTCAATTCCCAGGCTCAAAACATCCATTGATACAGCTGGTAGCATTTAACAACTACCTGTGAAAATACACAGACATCAGATCTTTTGGCAAATGGTGGAAGTCATAAAATCTGCATTCCTACACATTTAAAGGCAATACATAAAAACTTCTCTAGTACAGACATTATGTCTCCTGTTGACTCAAACTTGAAAGATAACATCCTTTTATTATGTGGTAATAAAGTAATTTAAATTTCAGCTAGTCTTCTGAAGTTAACTTCTTGTGTTTCAGTTGATGTTGATAAAATATATACATCTAAACAGTCACTATAGTGCAGGTACATTTCTGTTCTATTCTAATAGGGCATGCTATGGATACATTTTAGCTCAGTACTTTACAAAATATCTCTTCTGTAACAGCAGTTTGATATTCACATAACATACAGTTGAAATACAGCTGTAACACAAGCATATGCATTTATTATTTATTTTATTTAATTTATTTATTTTACATTTGTTGACTGGGCTAGTCTAACTGGATATATGTCCATTTTCAGTAGAGGCCCGGGGAGAAAAGCTCCAAGCATTAGCAGTGACAAAGATTACAATATACAGTAATAGTCAAAACAAATTACAGGACATTGTTACATTGAGGTTGACATAAGTTATTTAGAGTCCTTAGTAGGTTAACACTAAGATCAAATAATGTGAGCAAACATTTGAGAGAGCAATCAAAAAAGCAAAAACAATATTGAATTGTAAAAAAAAAAAATTTACAGGTATGTGACATAGAACAGTGGAGTATAGAAGTGTAAGGAGAGCAAAAAGGGGAAGGAGACAGCAGTCAGGGTATATCAGTCTGGGTTAGAGCAGGGACAAAGCCAGTGATTTTTAAGATATTCTTTAAGATGCTTTTTAAAGAGATGACTGGAAGCAAGAGATGAAAGTTGACTAGGAAGCTGGTTCCAGCTTTTTCCTACTGTGTTGGCGAAAAGTGAGTCCCCAGGTTTGTTTTTAGATGTAATAGTGGAGACTAGAATTTTGTTAGCTGAGCATAGAGTTGCAAGATTTTTGTAGGGGGTAATCAGCTTAGTAAAGATTGGGGTATTATTAGGGTGATAAAGGATCTTTTGGGTGATAACAAGTTGTTGACAAAGTAGTAGGTTCTGCAGTTCTAACCACCCAGTTGTTTGAGGTTATGACAGTGGTGAGTTCTGAAAGGGGTGCCAGTGGCAAATCTGGCTATGCTATAACTAGTAGAAAGTTTGGTGAGGTTGTTTCTAGATAGGTTGGTATATATTGCAGACATAGAAAAGGGTAGAGATTAGGTGAGTCTGGGCAATAGTGATTCTGGCTGAAGGGGTAAGAAGGGTTTGATTCTGTAAAGGGTGCCTAGTTTTTGTTGACAGACTTTATAGTAGCATTAATATGGTCATCATAGCTAAGGTTGTTATCAATTGTTACTCCCAGTAGACGGGTTGTAGTGTCAGGGATATGTTACTTCCATTGCTAGAGGTGACTGTGAAGTGTGGATGAGGTGACTAATGAGTAGGAGCAAAGAGCAGTGATTTTGTTTTGGGGTTTAAAGGACAGTGTTGCATAAACCAATTTTCAACACTGTTAAATACTGTTTGAGTGAGGACTGGAGAGAGGTTATGGACGGCTGAACTGAACAAATAAAAAGTCGAGTCATCTGCATATTGTATGCAGGTGGCTTGAGGAAGTTTGGTATGCAGATCATTAATAAACAATGAAAAGAGAAGGGGTCCTAATATAGAGCCTTGTGGTACTCCAATGTTCACAGTGAGGGAAGTAGAAAGAGTATTGTCCCAAAGTACTGCTTATTGTCTGTTTTCAAGGTAGGATTTAAACCAATGTAGTGCTTGTGTATCGAGTGATTGGGCTTTTAGTATGTCAATAAGCAAGTTATGGTTCACCATATCGAAGGCTTTTGAGAGGTCAATAAACAGTGCAGAGGAGAAAGTATTATTATTACGCATCATGCTGATATTCACAAATGACATATAACTATTTGCAAAATTCCAGATACATAGCTGGGCTGGCAGTATCTACTTTTGTGACACATAGTTTTACTGTTAAATATATGAATAGTAGCACTTAGCTCTGGACAGCTGTTTTTGACTGGCAGATAACAAAGATTAGCCAGTACACCAAATTCAATGGATAGATAGATAGATATATAGATAGATAGATAGATAGATAGATAGATAGATAGATAGATAGATAGGTATATTTTTGCTAATAAATGAATATATCATCAGTTCCAAGCATTTAAATTGAATAACAAAGTATTTTACTTAAAAAAAAAATAAAATACATTTCACATGAAAAAAAGAAATATGCAAATAGGAATAATCTTACACAAGAAATGTAATACAGCAGATGATACACAGCAAATTTTGACAGCTAGTCTGGACACTAGAAACTATTAGTTAAATATTTACTGTACTCTGTGTCAGTGTGTCACTAACTTTTATAATCAGAAAGACTCTTCACAGTATATACAGATGTCTTCATGCACACTGCAGCAACTCTATCAAATATATTATCTATATTTTCATAGTATCACTTGTGAATTTTTGTAGATAACTTTTGTTTCCAATGTTGTATAAGTTGGGATATTGGGAGACCCAATTAAGACAATAGCATTGTATGTAGAATAGCATCATTAAGCAGCATATGGTATTAAGCTCTGCAGATGTGTGCACAGCAGAATGTTTCACTATCAACTGCAGTTCATTCCTGAAATAAAAATGTACAGATTTTATACACAATTTAGCATACTTTCTTGTAGATTATTGTGTGTATTGTTTCTAGTCAGCCACTGTAGCTCGATAAACATGCATATAAGTACTGAGCATGTGCAAGAACAGTGCCATTTTGTGCAGTCAGCCAGAATGGATGCAGGCGTAAATGGAGCTGCATGTACAAACGTGTTTGAAGTAATGAGTGAATCAGTTAGCTTAAATGCTTGTTGCAGTTGCAGTTCCTGACATGTTTATGTACAATAAATATCTAGAATCCATACAATGCTTTATCATCTCTTTTGAATGCATGAGACAAGTGACATGATACCAGAATGGGATCTGAAGTTGAAGCAACATGTGGTTAGAAATGGAGAAATATACCAGAGTGAACTTTAGGCTTATTTGGCATTAGACTTCTCAAATTATTGTCTACAATTAAAAGTTCCCAGCTTTTATTCAAAATGTTTTTAATATCATGGGAGTCTAAGTTGAAACATAAAATCGCACTACAAGTGTACGTGAGCTGGTTTCTATTTAAATTCTCTAAAGGTTCATTTAGTCTTTCTGTCTGATTACCACCCAGTAAGGGTACATATTTACCTACTGTTCTTTTTATCCTAACCTCAGTAACAATTTTGTGGATGAATTCATTAGGATAACCTCTTTGAAGGAAAAATCTTGTTAGAAGGTTACATTCCTGTAAAAAATCAATATCACTCGTTGTCATCCTGGCCGCCCTTACCAGTTGGCCAAATAAGCCTAAAATCACCTACAAGAGAGGCACGAATTTGAAAGAACTCTTACAAACTCCATGCCCAAGACCCCTTACTAATCCTGGAATGACTAAATGTAATATGTGTAACATGTGTAAACACATTATTGAGGGCTGCCACTTCACAATTAGGAACACTACTTACAAGATTAAGAATAAATTTAATTGTAGTAGTAGACAAGTAGTTTACCAAGCTAAATGTGAAGATTGTGCAGCCTTCTACATAGGAAAAACAGACAGGAGACTGCAGGAGAGAATATACGAGCACATTTACAGTATCAGTAAAGGGAAGCTAGAAAATGCCCTAGCTAGGCATTGCTTCGAAAATCAAGGGCATAAATTTAGATTCAAAGCTATTGACCAAGTGAGAGATGATCCCAGGGGTGGTTATGAACCACTTAAACTTGAGGAGAAAGAACTTATTTGGCAACTAAAGACTAATGCTAACCAATTTCCTGGTCTAAATGAAATGACCTCGATTAAATGTATTTTGAGACTTAAGAATTTGGCCAGATAAATAGGTATTTATTCATTTATTGGAGTCTAATTTAGACTATTTTTAAAAAAATATTTTAAAAAATATTTAAAAAATTTATCAAATTCGGAAACAATATAGTATATTATAATATAATCAAAGGAATATTTAACAGTAATTTAGAAATAAGCATATATGTAATTTAAATTTATAAATTTAAAATAATTTAAAACATTAAAAATATTTTAAATCTGTACTGTATTTTTATTTACTAGTTTTTTATTTATTTATTAATGTATTGTGTATTTTAATGAATTTAACATCAAACATCACCAAATACAAATTAGTTCATTACATTGGTCATAGAGAAAGAGGTAGAGAGTGGCGTCGGGTGTATTAGGAGATTCCAGTAACTTTAAGACTTGTTTTATAAATAACAGGTAACTCTAATTGATTCTTATATTTTGAAGAGACTCGAAATATTAAGACGTTTGTAATATATACATATACTTACATTAAAACCTTTAGAGTAAAAAATCACCATAATTTACATAAAAATAGGGGTATGTAAAAACTGTTATTCCACAATATTACAGTTGTAACACGAGTCTAAACATATCCTTATTAATTTATTTCAACTTGGTTTAGGTTTCATGTCTAGTTGTGGACATTTTATTTCATAGAAGGAATTAAACGTGACGCTTGCATTTTAAGGTTGTTTTATAAACACTTGTTGCTTAGCTCAGAGTATTCCTTTAAAAACTGAAATGAAGAAACTAATTGATTAATCACATTGGTAATTACTATATTTAAGAGTTTTGAAATGACTGGTTCCATTTGTTTGCCTTCTGAAGAAGTCACAGTATACTTTGTGATGAAAAGTGTATGCGATTTAATGCACTTTAAGGATTTTTAATAACCACCAACTTGGTTCAATAAATTATTGTTTTTACTTTCATCATTGGAGTTTGGTGTCCGCTGGTACCTTGGTTCTCTTTTTTTTTTTTTTTTGCAGTTGCAGTTCTTGACATGTTATGTACAATAAATATCTAGAATCCATACAATGCTTTATCATCTCTTCTGAATGCATGAGACAAGTGACATGATACCAGAATGGGATCTGAAGTTGAAGCAACATGTGGTTAGAAATGGAGAAATATACCAGAGTGAACTTGCAAACAGGTCAGTGGTAATTCAAAGGTACTTAAATTCATTTAAATGATTTTTCAGTAGCCAAATGTGTGGCAAAGCATTCAAAACATTCAAAATAATTACCAAAATAAACAAAATGTCTGAAATTGTGAAATGCTGATAAAAGTATTCAAAATAAATACAAAAGTGTTCAAAACAATTTCAAAAATGTTTACAATGTACAAGAAGGCTAAGAAGACTGCATTTATTCACAATGAACTACTTTTTCCCAATAACTAAAGCTATTCAAATTATCCAAAGTTTCTGGAATGTGTGCAGTGTCAAAGTGAAATCTTTTGAAAGAGATTATTGTGCATGTGAGCAAAATGACAAGTATCTGGTCTATGCTTATGTTTTAACATATTTTGTTGATATGCCAGAGGGGTTTCACAGACCTGAATCACTGTTGTTTGATAAATATATTGCAAGGAGAGTGTTTGAACAAGAATATGATTTTTCTGATAAAGACGCATGTACAAAGGCATTCATACTTCTTAATTTTGCAGGCTCAGAAGGCAGTGAAAGGGAACACTAATTTGTGTATGCCCCTACTGTGTCTGCAAGGGAGGGGGAGACCCACCATATTGCGATACAGGCTAAAATGCAGGAAGATCCTGAGTGCTTAAAATGTAAATTTAGAGAAATGTGTAACCCTGAAATGAATATTACAATGGACAGGCACATATTTTGCACAATAAATCAAAAGCTTGGTGAACTGTAGCAGTATATATTACTGACAAGAGATAAAGCAAAAATGTGCAGATTTGGTGATTTGTGAGATGAGTTGATAAAGGACAGAATTGTGTGTGGTGTTAATAATGATGTAGTGAAATTTTACTTTGAGATAGTGATTTAACATTGAACAAAGCCACAGAGATTTATGAAATATATGAGCTTACAAAGAAGCACACAAATATGCTTACGAATGAGAAAAGCATGCATTCAGTAACAACCAGTGTGAATGTTGATAGTGTACAACAGAAAGCTAAGATGGAAAAGAGATATAAGCCAAAGGACATGACAGTACCCAATTTCAATTATAAATAGAATGGAGCCACAGCACCTAATCTGATTGCTTACTGTCATAATTGTGGGGGCAACCATGAACCTAAATGAGAAAAGTGCTTAGTTTTTGGTCAGCAATTTCATAAGTGTAAAAAGTGGAATCATTTCAAAAGGCTTTATAAGTCTAAAGTGGCACATACTTTTAATAAAAGAGAGCATCCGAAGAAGGAAGTAGATCAGATAGAAAGCCATGAGAAATCTTTCTTTGTTAATAGTGTCTCTGTGATTGATGAAACTATCAGTACAATAGATTACCAGATGGCAGCAAAGAGTGAAATGTTTTGTACTGTTTGGATAAATGGAAAACCTGTACAGCTTGAAGTAGATACTGGATCCAAGTGCAATGTTATAACGGCATAAATGTTTGCCAAAGTGAAAGCTGGTGAGAAACTTGATTCAGCAAAGTATGCAAAGCTAGTTGCTTATGGTGGTGAAGAGATTCAAATCGATGGTGCAGTAGTTCTCACATGCCATTCTGCTGGGAACAGCTATGACTTGCAGTTTTAACTAGTCAAAAGAAATGTGCAGTCACTGTCAGGCCTCAAAGACAGTTTGAGAATGGGACTGATTTCATTTAATAAGGAGGTCCACCATATAAGTATGAACAACCATAATAGTTTTACACAGACTATTTTTAGTGAATATGCTGATATTTTCAAAGAAGAGCTTGGCAGACTACCAGTCACATATTCCATGAAGTTAAACCATGAAGTAAGCCCAGTTGTCAGACCAGCAAGAAAGGTTCCGGTAGCAGTGCAGAGTAAAGTAGACAGCACTAGACAAAATGGTGAATTTAGGTGTGATAACTCCAGTAAAAGAACCACATGAATGGGTATACTACATGGTCATAGCTCATAAGAAAAGCTCAGATGACATTCAAATATGTACTGATCCTAGAGATATAAACTAAGCACTTAAACATCCTCATAATCGGATGCACACAGTAGAAGAAGTAGCAGCTCATATGCCAAATGCAACTATTTTTTTAGTCTTGGATGCAAAAAGTTCATTTTGGCAAATTTTGCTGGATCACAAATCTTCATTGTATACTACTTTCAGTACACTATTTGGTAGGTACAGATTCTTGAGAATGCCATTTGGGATAAATTCTGCCAGTGAAGCATTACAATGTGCGATTGAGCACATTTTTTTCAGGTTATCCATGTGCTATCATAGTAGGTGACATTATTGTAGGGGGCAATGGTGAAGACGAACATGATAGAAACCTCAAGAAAGTTCTAGACCGTGCATGTGAGGTCAATCTTAAACTGAATCTTTGGAAATGTAAGTTCAAGCTGATGTGGATCATTTGTTTACCAGTTCTGGCTTACAACCAAATCCATCTAAGCAAGCAGCAATTCTTGAGATGCCAGTTCAAGACAATGTCACATCTTTGCAATGTTTTCTTGGTGTGGTCAACTATTTAGGAAAATTTAATTCCAGACCTGAGTGATCTTTCAGCACATTTACATGAGTTGACAGGCAAAAATGTAAACTGGTCTTGGTTTGCACAACAGCAAAGAGCATTTGACGTTCTGAAACAGAAAATTGCCAGTCCACCCACATTTAGATATTATGATGCTTCAAAGTATGGTCTTGGTGCAGCATGTCTTCAAGAAGGCATACCAATTCTCAGATCACTCATTCTATGTAGTTATTTAAAATGCATATTCCAAGTGCAATTCTTAAACATCAGATACCTCTTCTTTAGTCAATTTTGGCCATTGCTAGGAAAATAATAAGACTAAACTGGAAGAAAAAGGAAGAACTTTTATTCACGGATTTATAAGATTAGCCAAATGTGTTTGTAAAAAAGGGTCTATACTACGTTGTCGAACTTTTAAATGTTCGAACATCATATGGTTGACACCATATGATCGAACATTTAAAAGTTTGAACGTTTCAATGGAGATCTATGTTGTTGTATCTTTTGGCTTTTCCCGGTTAGGGGTCGCCACAGTGGAAATCCAGTCTGCTAATGATTGGCAGTAGATTTTTTCGTACCGAGTTGCCAGCCCTGATGCACAACCTTCAACGAAGGTACGCCCATTCAGGCATGTCTTCACACAGATGACGCTTTAGCTGAGAATCGAACAGGACAACGTCTTACTGTGAGGTGACAATGCTACCGCAGCACCACCACCGTTACTGCGCTTCAATGGAGATCTCTGTACAGTGCGGAAATGGAAGTTTTCCATTGTCTGCACTGTAGTGCGATCTTGGAGTTGGTATATATAAAGAAAGGGGGGTGTGCAGCCCTCGCACATAGGCAAGCCCCCCTGCTTAACCTTTCAGGTATTTTTTCTTTCTGTTTTTTTAATTTGATTTTTGAACTTTTAAGAGTTCGAACATATGGTGTTCGAACTTTTAAAAGTTCGATAATATGATGTAGACGCTGTAAAAAAGAAAGCAAACCAACTCTGGCAAAACCTACAATCTTTATTAGATAAGTACTAAGGTTGTGTGTGTGTGTGTGTGTGTGTGTGTGTGTGTGTGTGTGTGTGTGTGTGTGTGTGTGTGTGTGTATAAATATATATAGTTCAATGATTATATTTACGGTAAACCTGTTCAAACAGAGAGCTCACCAACCTCTAGTGACAATTCTGAAAAAGCCGATACATTCAGCCCCAGCATACCTGCAACACACGATGTTAAAACTGCAAAAGTACAATTTCAATATTGATTATCAAAAGGTAAATATTTATACCTTGCAGATGCTTTGTCAAGACCACCCAGACAAACTACAGAACAGCATGATAATGAGAAAGCAGACCTTGAAGTAATGGAAGTCAAATTTTTTTCCTCATCGCGTCTTGATGAACTCAGAGAGCATACAGCTATAGAACCTATTCTTCAGAAGGTGAAACGTTAATAGTCAAGGATGGCCAGTGCGACAAACTAATCAAGCATTTGACATGCGACAATATTTTCCTTACCGAGACAAACTCATGATGGAAGATGGAATCATCACGAAAGGTCCTAAAGTAGTTATTCCTCCAGTGTTACAACAGGAATATATCCAGATTTTGCATCGTGGTCACCCGGGTAATGATTTAACTAAAAGAAGAGCAAGAGGCATAGTAGTCTGGCCTTCTATGTCAAAAAATAAAGAGAAGGAAACTCTAGCATGTTCTATTTGCAATAGCACTAAATTACACCAACAAAAAGAACTTCTTCTAAAATAGATTCCTTAACTACCATGGTTGATTGTTGCTACTGATATTTTTGTTCAGAATGATCAATATTACTTAGTCTTAATAGACTTCCTCGGATTGGTTTGAAATTGACCTTCTTCCTAATCTAATGTCCAGCACTGTCAATACAAAACTGAAGAGACATTTTTCTGTCCATGGTAGTCCACACAAAGTTGTATCTGACAATGGCACACTGTTTACAATTCAGCATTTCAAGGAATTTGCTGTGTCCTGGGACTTTGTTCATGTTACTAGTAGTCCTGAGTATCCACAATCCAATGGATTAGATGAGCAGACAGTTCAAAGTGTGAAATTAGAGAAATCCGAGATATGGTACCAATGTTTTTCTTAACCTACTCAATCTCATAAACATTGCTTGAGATAATTTCCTTGGTTCACCTGCTCAGAGATTAACATCTAGACAGACAAGAACACCTTGCTGATCAGTAAATAACTATTGATTCCAAATGCAAAGAACAATAAAGTGGTCAAGACTCAACTTTTGAAAAAAAACATTAGTCACAAAAGTTGTCTACAATAAACCTAGCAAGCCTCTTAGATCATTAAGACAAGGAGGAATTGTAAGGATGCAAACATCTAAAGGATGTGACCAAGTGGGAATTACCAAAAATATTTGTGATGAACCAAGATCTTATATTGCACAATCAGAAGGAATAAATTTCAGAAAGAACCAAAGACATATACTTCCAGTTCCTGAACCAGTGACACAGCAGATTGCCTGTGCAAAAGACTCCCTTTCTTAGAGTGATCCTAGACTTGTTCAGTTTTCAGAGGACAGTGTACTTTCCTCAAATAATCCTGATGTCACCCCCAAAGTTCCTGTTTAGAAAAATTCCCTAGAGACTATCCCTGTTGCTAAACCCAGTCAAAGCTTTTATGTGACCAGATAGGGTAAAATTTCCAGATGCAATCCAAAATACACAGCGACTTGGACTTGAGTTCTGATTTGTTATTAGTATTGAAATGTTATTGAGCATAGACATTGTCTTGTTCTCCTATTGCATGTTGAACAAATCAAAGAGGGAGGATGTAGATCATTGTGTGTATTGTTCCTAGTCAGCCACTGTAGCTAGATAGCACATGCATATAAGTTACTGAGCATGTGCAAGATCAGAGCCATTTTGTACAGTCAGCCAGAGAGAATGCAGGCATGGATGGAGATGTACATGTGAGTATGTTTGAAGTAATTCGTGAATCAGTTACTTACTTGTTCCATTTCCAGTTCTTGATATGTTTATATACAATAAATACCTTGAACTCATACAACACTTTATCTTCTCTTCTGAATGCATGAGACAAGCGACACTTCTTTTGAATGCTACAAATTTACTAAAAGGTCAAACAGAGTCCAACTTCTTTCACCTTTTAAAAGATTACTCACCTTTGTCTTAATACAACTTCAGTACAAATTAGCTCCCTCACGTGACATTTCCCTTACAAACTACTAGTTGCATTTCTCTCAGTGTATTAAAACTTTTCAGCTGTTCCTTCTGTAATGGATTGTTTGTTTATGCACTTACACCACCACCCCATTGCTGGGTAATAAGAGTGCAGTCCCAAACTCCATTCAATAAACATGCTATTCTACCTTCTGCCTCTGTCTGACCCTTCTAATGGTTATCATCTGTCACTACAGTGGATGTTTTATCATATAGATACATTTAGGGCTTTTGGACAGGATACAGTTTTCTAATGGTTTCTTTTTTTCACAGCTGAATATGATTCTAATCTTGACTAATGTCTATGACTATAATATTGACTGTGTTTCACCTTTTGAAGAAACCTGTCTGACTACAGCCAGGTTTGAACATCTACCTGCACAACCCCTGACTTCCCTCCCCAGTGTTATATCTCTCACTATCATTTCCTTCCCTTCACTCTGCTTACTTTCTTCTTCCCTGTCACTTTAAACTGTCCTTACTCTCCCTAGCCCTTCTAATCTCCTACAGTTTCTTACACTGCACTCAACTGTCCATGGCAATTAGCCTAGCAGATATACTACATTCAAGCGTTACTTGAATGCACACTGCGAACCTTGTAGATTTATTTTTCATTCATGTGCTACGTGAACATATGCCATGTATTACTTCTACTTATCTAGGACTGTAACTTTTTCACTATTCTTTTATTAGTTTCATTCAATGTAATAGTAGTGCCTGATGTCCTCTGCTATGTGAATCAATATGTTCTTTGTAAGTAATTTTGTGAACTTTTCCATGAAGTATATTAATATTTATCTTTGTATGCAATTTTTGTGGTGCTTTTCTCCCCGGGCCTCCACTGAAAATTGGCTCATTTCAGGCCCAGTGGACTTTCCCAGTTAACAAATGCAATAAATAAATAATAAATAAATAAATAAATACATAACCAGCTATAATCAGGACTAGTTGACACAGGGGTGCAGATTTTTTTGAATATCTGCCCTCAAGTTATATTCTAGATAAGATTTTTTGCCTATTTATGCATGAAATGTAAGTGAGAGAATAGTTATGGTACTGTATTGAGGGAGAACATTTTGTAATTCCCTACTGCCTACTTTTTGTGCAATCATGGTAGGCCATTCACTTTCTCAGGCTGTACCCACATTTTGACACCAGCTCCTCAATGATGAAGATAAGCTAATTCAACCATTCCTACCTGGGAGTTTTTCCTTAAAACATCTTCAAGAATGCATGGATCATGCAATCCCTAATAAAACCAAGACCCATTCCCCCAAAGGCAGGCACCCTGTCTGGTGGACCCCAGCCATTAACAAACTTTACAACAGGAGGAGGAAGCTACTACATGACAGAGCAAAATCCCTAAAAGGGAAGGCATCTCTGATCAGTACTAGCAAAAAACTACGATCACTCATAAAATCATCTAAGGCCAACTTTGAGAGAAAAATCGCAAAAGACACAAAAGACAATCACAAGGCCTTCTTTAGCTATGTTAGAAACCTAGGTGGAAACTCCCAGATATGCTCAGAGTTAGTCCAAAATGCCACAAAATACATTGAACCCACAGACATTGCCAACATTCTGGCAGACAGGTTCAGTGCAAATTTCTCCGCCCCCTCCCCCCCAAAAGGAGAAATATCTATCCCAACAGAGTGTTGCCTCCCTAACATCTCAGATGCCCAGGTGAGAGCCGCCCTCTCCAAAGCTAAAAACACAGCATCAATGGGACCGGACAGTGTCCCGGGCTGCATGCTACATGAACTCCAAGAGGAACTAAACCCGCACATACGGCTGCTGTTTCATCTTAGCCTTACTACAGGATACGTACCCAAAGAGTGGCGTACAGCAAACAGTGGTCCCACTCCACAAAGGAGGTGCTTCTACGGACCCTGGAAATTACCACCCCATAAGCTTGATGAGCCTGGTCTGCAAAGCTATGGAAAGGATCATTATGGAACTCATAAACAAAGACATTGGGGACCTACAGACATTGGATCCTACCCAATTCGGCTTTGTCAAGGGCAGATCCTGCCTTTTGAACCTGGTCGACTTTTTTGAAACAGTCACTAAGGCCATTGATGAGGGTAAGGCAGTTCACACAGCCTACCTTGACCTTGCAAAAGCCTTCAACACAATACCCCACTCAGGCATCATAGACAAACTCACCAGCTTTAAAGTAAACCCATATGTCACAAGATGGGTTACAAACTGGCTCAAGAACAGAACCCACAAGGTCAGAATTGCTGGAGCCATGTCAGACTCTAAGCCAGTCACAAGCGGTGTCCCACAGGGCTCAGTCCTGGGACCCCTCTTGATCGGCATTTATTTTTCTGAGGTGCAAGCAAACATAGGAGGATTGTGGCTGACAAAGTTCACAGATGACTGCAAACTGGGCGCCATAATTGATACTCCAGCAGACACAAGCATCCTTCAGAGAGGCCTCATAGAAATGGATAATTGGTGCCAGAGCCATGGCCTTAAACTGGACGCCAAAAAATGTATAGTCATACCCTTTGGGAAAAACAAGGTACCCACAAATTACCACATAGGTGGTAATCCATTAAGTATGGAAGAGGTAATCAGGGACCTAGGGACCCAAGTTGACAGTAACCTCTCATTTTACACTCACATTGCCAAGGTGGTTAGGAAGACCTTCTATATTGCTCACCTTATCATGAAGGGATTCACATCTAGATCAAGAGAGGTCATTGTGCCCCTGTACTCATAGGTTCATAGGTTCATAGGTGGGTACAGTCAGCTGCCTGTCGGGTGCCAGGATCCGCCACATAACGCATCCACTCAAGTCACTCCACAACAAGAACAAATATGACTCTGTCATTGTCCATGTTGGAGTGAATGATTTGAGACGTACCTCCCTGGACTACATGAAAAGAGACATGGCAGAGCTTTCAGATCATGTGGCCCAGGCAGGTATGACCCTAGCCCTGAGTAGCATCCTGCCTTTGCCCAGAATGATTTCACAATATAAGGATAAAATGATTGACTTCAACAATTGGCTAAGCTTATGGTGTCATTCAAAGGGGATCCAGTATCTGTCTGCCTGGGATGACATGATTGACAGACCACGATGCTTTGCCAGAGATGGTCAGCACCTGTCGCCCTGGTATTCAGGTTACTAGCTAAGGCTCTTGCCACCCCTATAGTGCCTTTTTTAGGCAAACTTCAAAGGACAAAACCACCACTGTAACAGGTACAAGCATGCAAAATCTGAAGGTAATGCTACTCAATGCTAGAAGTCTAAACCTCAAAATGCACTCTCTCGAGGCACTCCTAAAAATGGAGAACATCGATATCTGTGCAGTAACTGAGACCTGGTTCAAGGCTCCAGAGAGCACCCCTGCAATACCAGGCTACAACTCTTACCACACTTTTCAGCCACCAAACCAGGACCGAAACACTAAAGGTGGAGGAGTGTCAATATTCACCAAGGATATTCACACCACCAGGCTAGTTGGCCAACACAATGTGTCTGAAATTCTCCAAGTGCAACTAACACTAGGTAAGACTGCAATCCAAATTGTAGCTTGCTACAGATCCCCCACCATACCCCAAGATTCTCACTACACCTTTCTAAACATACTGGAAAATACTAAGATAGAACCAAACACCTTAATACTGGGTGATTTTAACTACCCTGCTATTAACTGGGAAAACTACTCATGTCCCAACACCTTTGCGCAACGGTTCTTGGAATTCATAAATTCTAACGCCCTGGATCAACTAATCCATAGTCCCACCAGGGGCTCCAATATCCTAGACCTGGTCATTACCAACATGGGAAATCAATGCTCCATACCTATGGTCACCCCCTCGTTAGTCAGGTCTGACCATAAGCTAATCACCTTAACATCCACATCCCACCCCCACACCCCAGTAAAGAAACCACCATAAAAAACTTCTCCAAAGCCAACTTCATGCTACTCAAGTCAGAAGTGACAAACTTCATGACACCCATGCAGATGGTAACTGAAAGTTCAACTGCTGAATCCTACACTAAGGCACTGTACGAGCACATCCACTCATGCATGAATCGTGCCATCCCAAATAGAACCAAAATGCTCTCAATCAAAAAAAGGAAGCCAATCTGGTGGTCCCCTGCCATAAACAAACTTTACAACAAAAGGAAGAAACTTTTGCAGAAAAGAGGAAAATCCCAGGATGCAAAAAACTCCCTTACTAGCCTCAGTAAGAAACTGAGATGCCTTATAAAATCCTCCAAAGCTAGTTACGAAAACAAAATTGCCAAAGATTCCAAAGACAACCACAAAGCATTCTATAACTATGTCAAGAATCTAAATGGCAATGCTCAGATCTGCTCTGAGCTAAAACAGAATGGCATTAAATATACTGATCTGAAGGATATTGCCAATATCATGGCAGATCGATTCAGTGCCAACTTCACCCCCCTCTCACCCCTTAAATGGCCCATCTCAATACCGGATGATTGCCAAATTCCAGTAATAACGGCCACACAGGTACAAAACGCACTCTCTAAAGCCAAGAATACAGCATCCATGGGACCAGATGACATCCTGGGCTGTGTACTACATGAACTACAATATGAACTGGCACCTCACCTAAGTGTCATGTTTAATCATAGCCTCACCTCAGGTTTCGTGCCCACTGAGTGGCACAGAGCTACAGTTATCCCAATCCACAAGGGGGGATCCACCTTGGATCCCTGAAACTACCGTCCCATCAGTCTGACAAGCCTTATCTGCAAGGCCATGGAGCGTATTATCATGGAACTTATAAACAAAGACATTGGCAACCTTCAAACACTGGACCCCACCCAGTTTGGGTTTGTGAAGGGCCGATCTTGTCTCCTGAACCTGATTGACTTCTTTGAATCAGTCTCCAGAGCCATGGACAAGGGTAAGGTGGTCCACACAGCCTATCTAGACCTTGCCAAGGCCTTTAACACCATCCCCCACTCTGGAATCATAGATAAACTTAATAAGTTGGGCATTGATCCCTATACCACCCAATGGGTTGCTAAATGGCTTACTGATAGAACCCACACTGTGAAAGTAGCTGACTCCAAATCCAGCTCCAGACAAGTGACAAGTGGAGTACCTCAGGGTTCAGTCCTGGGGCCGCTCTTGTTTGGCATCTACTTCTCTGAAGTACAGGTCAACACTAAGGGACTCTGGCTAACAAAGTTTGCAGATGACTGCAAACTGGGAGCCATTATTGAATCCCCAAATGATGTGGATACTCTACAAAGGGCCTTACAGAAACAGATGCTTGGTGCCAGAGCCATGGGCTCAAGCTCAATGCCAAGAAATGTATTGTTATCCCCTTTGGGAGAAGACATGTATCCATGAATTACCATATAGGTGACAGTACACTAAACACAGAAAGTGTGATAAGAGACTTAGGGACACAGGTGGACAGTGGTCTCACCTTTGATA
Source organism: Protopterus annectens (assembly GCF_019279795.1). Classification (NCBI taxonomy): domain Eukaryota; kingdom Metazoa; phylum Chordata; order Ceratodontiformes; family Protopteridae; genus Protopterus; species Protopterus annectens. The sequence goes on along the minus strand of NC_056726.1, from coordinate 987,085,185 downwards.
ACCACATTGCCACAACAGTCAGGAAATCCTTCTATGTGGCACACCTCATCATGAAGGGCTTTTCATCCAGAAAAAAGGAGGTCATTGTCTCACTGTACTCATCCCTCATTAGATCCATTATAGAATACAACGCCCCATTTGGTATGTATCTCTCAAGACATCTGCAACAACTGGAAAGGCCTCAGAAATACCTCACTAAAAGAATCACAGGCCTAAAGCAGATGCCCTACGCTGACCGCCTTAAAAAACTTCAGCTATACTCTGTCGCATATTGTCTATTCAGAGGCGATCTCTGCTTAACATACAAGGCCATGTCAAACCCAGAGCTGTTGGACATGCTACACTTAAAGAAATCCCAATCCCTCAGAGCTACATGCTCCAGGGATCTAAACCTTGTCATCACAATAAACAAAACATGCTGGAGGGATAGGTTCCTGACCCAGAGACTCCCAGACTCTGGAATAGATTGCCCATACATGTCAAGCAGAGTGCCTCTTTGGACCTCTTCAAGAGGAACCTTGACGATTGGATGGGAGAAAGGAAATTCACCCCAGGGATCACGTCAGTCACCCTGCTAGACAGGGGTCCAGGAAAGTAAATAATGTGGGAAGAAATAGCCAGGGAATTGTTATGGCTAGGCTTGTATAGGCCCTAGGGCTGATAGCCTAGTACTAACCTATGAACCTATGAACATACTGTGTACTGTTTTCTTTCCTCTGTCTATATTCTCTAAATATTTTTCTTTTAAGCTTCATATTTACCCTTAAGGCATTCAGATGAACAGTGCTTAACTTTGCTATAATTATAGCATTCTGTATATGTAATTTTCACTAATGCATGCAGTGTTTTATCCTTGAGCAAATGAGATTAAAATCATATATTTGCCCCATGACAATTTGACGATGATTACACATGTTTTCAAACACTCCAATAAAGCTGCCAAAGTCATTTTCTTCTTTATAGGATCATAGGTTCAAAGGTAGGTACTAGGCTATTGGCCCTAGGGCCTATATAAGCCTAGTCAAAATGTACCCTGGCTTTCACCACCCAAGAAAATTATTTTCCTGTGCCACTGTCGAGCAGAGCCACAGAAGTGATCCCCGGGGGTGAATTTCCTATCTCCCATCCAATCATCAAGATTTTTCTTGAAGAGTGCTAATGAGGAGCTTTGTTTGATATAGCTAGGTAGTTTGTTCCAGAGTATTATATTGATCAAATAATTTAGCACTGACTTTGGCATCCAAGACATAGGTTTCCCTGCTGTAATGATATAGCTATGATGTAGCGCCAACATAACCTTTTCATATTAGCACTGTTTTTCTCTTTCTTCAGATTCTGTTTCTTCATGATCCTTTTTACTTCAAGATGTTTCATTTACTCCGCTGATTCAGGCCATATAATTCACAATTCTAACTCCACTTTTAGTTCAGGCTGTGTTTTGAGAACATGCAAGGATGGACTTAGTTTTGTTGCTTCATGCTGTAACCCCATTGCCCCTACCAGGCTGTTTCCAGTTTCAGTGGACTGAGTCTTAGTTGTATGCAATCTGGTCTGTTACCACTGGCCATACCAGTACAACAATTTGCTTTTCTTTGTGCCACTTAATATGCAAGGGTCAATTAGCATTAAGGATATACATCAACGCATACTTCTTTTTCAGGTAATAGCACATGCTAGTCCCAAATAAGCTTTACACTGTATAGTTGCAGAGCATAGTTATAATCACTGGCTTCCCAGAATTTTATCCACCTTTGACTGAGCCAGTACATTTCAGTGAAATATTTTCAATAGCAGTTTAAAACTACATATAGGCAGGCACACACAGACTGGCAGGCACACACACACACACACACACACACACACACACACACACACACACACACACACACACACACGTGTGCATGCGTGCACACATGCATACGCACACACACACACACACACACACACACACACACACACACACACACACACACACACACACACACACACACACACACACACACATGCACACACACACACACAAAATCTCAATATTTACATAGTGAATAAATGTCTAGTATCGAGACTTTTTTCCCCAATACTTTGTAATGTTATTACTGGTCAGACTTAACCTCAAAGCACAAAATATTGTTTACCCTTAAAATATACCAACCTTTAAATAAATGGTTTTATTTAGCTCTGAGAACTTAGTCTTTGATAGGCAGATAGTAAACAATTGTCAGTATACCATATTCAACATACATCCCTTTTAGCACATAAATAAATAACATCAGCCACAGTCACAAGCATTAAAATTAATAATAAATGTTGTTATGTGAAAGAAATGAATAAAGCATTCCACTTGAAATGTAAATATGCAAATAAGAATAATCTTGTACACCTGTCTGTGTGTATGTACAGTATGTACATATGTAAATAGGCACATCAATGGATTCATAAATATATATTTATTTATCCTGTAAGTGGACACTGAAAAAGGGCATGTGAAAGATCTGTTTATCAGGGGAGAGTATGGATTCATAGGTTCATAGGTTCATACTAGGCTATCTGCCCTAGGGCATTTATAAGCCTAGCTAGAGTGTGTTTGGCTTTCGCCACCCATTTTAAATTAATTTTGCTATGCCCTTTTTTGAGGTTAGTATACTGTGCCTCTGTCTAACAGTGACACAGAAGTGATACCTGGGGTAAACCTATGATCTCCCATCCACTCATCAAGATTCCTCTTGAAGAGAGTCAATGAGGGACTCTGCCTAACCTGGACTGGGATTTTATTCCAGAGTGAAGGGAGCCTCTGGGTTATGAATCTGTCCCTCCAGCATGTCCTATTTATTTCAGTGCTGAGGTTCAAGTCTCTCGACCGCGTAGCTCAATGGGATTTGGATTTTCCGAGGTGCAGCATGTCAATTAATTCCGGGTTGGACATGGCTTTATACATCAGGCACATATTGCCTCTGAGCAGGCAGTGTGCCACTGAGTAGAGCAGGACTTTCTTTAACCGGGCAGCATATGGCATCTGTTTGAGCCCTTTGATCCTCTTGGTGAGGGACTTTTGAGGTCTTTCCATTTGCTGCAGGTGTCTGGTAAGGTACATCCCAAAAGGGGCATTGTACTCAATTATGGGCCTGATAAGGGATGAGTAAAGAGGCACGATGACCTCCCCTGATCTAGATGTGAATCCCTTCATGATTAGGTGGGCTATATAAAATGTTTTTCTAACCACTTTGGCCACGTGGTTGTCAAATGAGACATTGCTATCAACTTGGGTCCCCAGGTCCCTAATTACTTCTTCTGTACTTAATGGATTACCACCTATGTGGTAATTTGTTGGCACTTTGTTTTTGCCAAAGGGGATGACTATACACTCTTTGGCATTTAGCTTGAGGCCATGGCTCTGGCACCAGTTGTCTGTTTCTATGAGGCCCTTTTGGAGGATGCTTGTGTTGGCTGGAGAGTCGATTATGGTGCCCAGTTTGCAGTCATCTGCGAACTTGGTCAGCCGCAGTCCTTCCATGTTGGCCTGTACCTCCGAGAAATATATACTGAACAAGAGAGGTTCCAGGACTGAGCCTTGTGGGACGCCACTTGTAACTGGTTTGGAGTCTGACATGGCTCCAGCAATTCTAACCATGTGGGTTCTGTCCTTGAGCCAGTTTGCAACCCATCTAGTGACATAGGGGTTTATATTTAAGCTGGTGAGCTTATCTATAATGCCCGAGTGGGGTATTGTATCGAAGGCTTTTGCAAAGTCCAGGTAGGCTGTGTGGACCACCTTCCCTCGTCAATGGCCTTGGTGACTGTTTCAAAGAAATTGACCAGGTTTAAGAGGCAGGATCTGCCCTTAACAAAGCCGAACTGGGTAGGATCCAGTGCCTGTAGGTCCCCAATATCTTTATTTATGAGGTCCATGATGATCCTTTCCATAGCTTTGCAGACCAAGCTAGTCAGGCTTATGGGGCGATAGTTTCCAGGATCCGTTGAGGCACCACCTTTGTGGAGAGGGACCACTGTTGCTGTACGCCACTCTTTGGGTACATATCCTGTAGTAAGGCTGAGATTGAACAGTAGTTTTATGTTTGGGTTTAGCTCTTCTTGGAGTTCATGTAGGACGCAGGCCGGGACACCGCCTGGTCCCATTGATGCTGTGTTTTTTGCTTTGGAGAGGGCGGCTCTTACCTGAGCATCTGAGATGTCAGGGGGGCAGCACTCTGCTGGGATAGATATCTGCCCTTTTGGTGGGGAGGGGGGGGTTGCGCTGAACCTGTCAGCTAGGATGTTTGCAATGTCTGTGGGTTTGATGTATTTTTTGTCATTTTGGACTAATTCTGAGCATATCTGGGAATTCCCACCCAGGTTCCTAACATAACTAAAGAAAGGCTTGTGATTATCCTTAGTGTCCTATGCAATTTTTCTCTCGAAGCTGGCCTTTGATGATTTTATGAGTGCCCGCAGTTTTTTGCTAATACTGATCAGAGATGCTTTCCCTTTTTGGGATTTTGCTCTATCATGTAGTAGCTTCCTCCTTCTATTGTATAGTTTGTTTATGGCTGGGGTCCACCAGACAGGACGTCTGCCTTTAGAGAACTGGGTCTTGGTTTTATTTGAGATTGCATGATCCATGCATTCCTGAAGGTGTTCATAGAATGCGTTTATAAAGGATTCTGCTGTCTGGGCCGTATTTTCCACAGGCTCGGGGGCTTTGAAGGATTCCACCTTGGTTTTGAGGAGTGTGAAATTTGTTTTAGAGAAGTTTTTCACTGTGGTTTTCTTGGCAGGGGGTGGGGTCAGGATGTGAATATCCAGTGAGGTTAGTTTATGGTCTGATCTTACCAGTGAGGGATACACTTCTGGTCTGGAGCATAGAGTCCCCATGTTGGTGATGATCAGGTCCAGTATGTTTTCCCCTCTTGTGGGAGTGGTAACAAGTTGTTCGATAGCATTTGAGTTTATAAATTCTAGGAACCTTTGGGCTAGGGTGTTGGAGCTAGAGTAATGCTCCCATTCTATGTTTGGGTAGTTGAAGTCGCCCAATATAATGGTGTTTGGAGAGACCTTCATATTTTCCAGTATTCTCAGGAAGGCCGAGTGGGGTTCCTGTGTTTTGGAGGGTGTCTGTAGCAGGCTATAAACTGGAAGGCAGTTTTACTCACTGTTAGTTGCACATGGATAGTCTCTGATGCTTCGTGCTGTGCCACCAACCTGGAAGTGTGGGTATCTTTGACGAATATTGATACTCCCCCTCCTTTTGTGGTTCGGTCCAAGTTTTGGGGCCGAAAAGCATGGTATGAGGTATAACCTGGTAGTGCTGGGGTGCTCTCGGGAGCCTTGAACCAGGTTTCTGTTATTGCACAGATATCTATGTTCTCCATGCTAAGGAGAGTTTAGAGTGTGTGAATCTTGAGGTTTAGACTTCTGGCATTGAGTAGCATTACTCTTAGTTTCTTATCCCTTGTGATACCTATGGAGGTGGGTTTGTCTTTTGAGCCTTGCCTAAAAAAGGCACTATGGGGGAAGCAAGAGCCTTTGCCAATATCTGAAAGCCCAGGGGTGACAGGTGCAAGCCACCCCTAGCGAAGTATCGTGGCTTGTCAAGCATGTCATCCCAGGCTGACAGGTATTGGATCCCCTTTGAATGACACCAATACTTAAGCCAATTGTTGAAATTGATCATCTTGTCTTCATATTGTGGCATCATTCTTGGTGAGGGTAAGATGCTACTCAAGGTCAGGGTCATACCGGTCTGGGCTACATGCTCAGAGAGCTCCTCTATGTCTCTTTTCATGTAGTCCAGAGAGGTATGTCTCAAGTCATTCACACCAGCATGGACAATGACCGAGTCATATTTGTACTTGCCTTGGAGTGACCTGAGTGCTTGTGTTATGTGGCGAATCTTAGCGCCCGACAGGCAGCTCACCATGACCTTCTCCTTGTTCAGCCTGGTGAGCTGGACGTCAGTGTGCCTGACGATAGAGTCACCTATTACAAGTATATCAGGTGTGTTGTTTAGCCTTAAGGGCTGTGACTGTTCAGCACACTGGCTTTGTGAGCTATGTGTTGCATGTGTTTTGTTTTGGGGTAGCGGTTGCTTGGTTGTCTGCTTTGGAGGTCGCTGATGCTTAGGCAGATTTTTATTTTGAGCCTCCGAGCATGTTTTTGTGTGTTTATGTGTTTGGTTTGCTGTCGTGGTAGTTCTATGTGAGACTGGAATCATAGTGAGTGTGGTTTCCTTCTCCTCCTGACTGGTTACGCCAGTACTGAGTTGAGAGAACTTAGCCTCCAGTTTGGCTATATGGTTGCATCTCTCACATGTGTTGGAATTTGTTGGGAGGAGGAGAGGGTTGTCTGTGTACATGAGGCAGTTGTAACGTTGCCTCAAGATTCCCAGATTCGCCAGCTGGACTGGAGAGGAGATTGACAACTGACCTTTGGACATGCTAGAATAATATTGGGAATTCCTTTATAATTGAAAAAAAGGGCCAATGGGGAACAAGGTACTCAAGGGGAGTTTGTGAGGGTGTAGTGCTTTTAATTTTTTAGTGCTGACTTATATAATTGCTTTAGTGATCAAGTGCCAGGTAACTTAACTGTAATGTGTTACAGGTAACTTAAATTCAAAAACGACAAACAGTAACTTTCTTTCAAGTGAAACAAGGAAATAAGTACAGTAAGCAATGCAGATATCACTAGGGATCCACAGAAGCACTGAAAAGCCGTGTTTTAGGTGGAATTAGTGTTTCAGGGAAATAACAAGCAAACAAACAACAAGCATACAAACAAAGCTAGATTCAGCAGGCCTGGATCTAGTCTGTGCTACAGCAAACAAGGTGTACCAATTTCAGTAAGAAATAGTTCAAATATGCAGGCACTATAAGCCTTTAACCAGAAATTCCCATCTCAGAAGGGCAGATTCCAGCCTCTCCTCCCACAAGAGTACAGACCACGAACCTTCTTAATGTAAAATAACTGGCCCGAAGCCCAAGTGCTTAAACCAGAACTAATACACCTTTAGAATAACAGACACTGAGCCCTCAATCAGCAGTTCCCAACTTAGAAGCATGTAAGTTACCTGTCCTGCCACCACAGTGCAGGCCACAAACCTTCCTAATGTTAAACAACTTGTCTGAAGCCCAAGTGCTTAATCCAAAAGACTTAGAATGATAGCTACACTTTAATCAAGTTACTACCAAGCAGTAATGAATACAATTGAATACTTTAAAGAATGCCTGGATTAGTGCTCAAGTTATACAAACAAAGCTAGATTCAGCAGGCCTGGATCTAGTCTATGCTACAGCAAACAAGGTGTACCAATTTCATTAAGAAGCAGTTCAAATTCGCAGGCAATATAAGCCTTTAACCAGAAATTCCCAGCTCAGAAGGGCAGAGTCCAGCCTCTCCTCCCACAAGAGTGCAGACCACGAACACTCTTAATGTAAAATAACTGGCCTGAAGCCCAAGTGCTTAAACCAGAATTAATACACTTTTAGAATAACAGACACTGAGCCCTCAATCAGCAGTTCCCAACTTAGAAGGATGTAAGCGACCTGTTCTACCACTACAGTGCAGACCACAAACCTTCTTAATGTAAAACAACTGGTTTGAAGCCCAAGTGCTTAAACTAAAAGGCTTAGAATGAGTTACACCAAGCAGTAATAAATACAATTGAGTACTATTAAGATGACACAAAAGCAAAATAAAGTAGGAAGAAACAAATACAGTAAAAGCAGATAACATTTTTTTTTTTTGAGTGAGCAAATGAGATGGGCCCAGGAGTTACAGGACAGAAACAAGTGCAAATGCAGGCCTTCAAATCAGAAAGTTGAGAGAGATGGAAGACCACCCAAATGGCCAATATCTACAAATTCTGGGCCAGAACCACTCCTTATATGGTAGACAGGTTACCTAATGCTTACCACTCCCACTGATTAGCTAGAAGGCTTCCCTCCAACAAAGAAAGACTTGGGGGGCTCAGAAGCTTACAAACAGTCCTGGATACAACAAATCTGTATCTGGAACACTAGTTACAGGAAAGGTAGGAAACAGGCTTACACTTTTTTTTCAGAAAAGTAGCAAAAACAGTAGTAAAAGCAATTCACATGCAGTGCAAGCTGGCACACTTGAGTATGTAGCAATATTAGTCCACACACAGTTTGAAAAAATGTAATTAAATTAAAAAGGACTAAAAGCAAGTGCAGAAAGGGTTTATTAGGTAGAATGCGGTAAAGAGATGGTACTTGGGGAATGTCCTAGATCAAATCTACTGTGGGGCGGGCACTGCAAAAGCCACCAAATTTAAACTACAACCAAGAACAGGGAGTTGGGGTGGAGAAGACAGTTTCAACAGAGATGTGAGGAATCACAGTGCAAATTATAAAACCAGAAAAATATATACTGATCTCTGTATATTTGCAGAACAGTAAGACAACAGATATCTAAGCAACAATTTAGCTCTATAATACAGAATAATAAAGAAAAATATACTCAGCTCTATATATTTGCAGATAGTCTTGTAAGGCTCTCTCTCAGTGCACAGGTTCCAATTTAAATGTAGGCTGTTATTAACAGGTCAAAATTAAGGGAACCTTTTCAACAATCTGTCTTCATCATCAGTCATTTATCCATACTATCTGTAGGTTCTAAAAGGACTAACACTTGTAAAACCAAATCCTGCACTTTTAATCAAAAATATTACTTCTGGACTCATTATGGAAATGCTACTTTTATTTTTACATGGTCTCATACGCTCTGACATATATGTTGCCATGTCTGAAATAGCTTAAAATATTAATTAAATGTCTAATTTAGTAATTTCTTTGATTATATTAAATGAAATTTCACCAGTGTGGTTCTATTTAGAAGTTCCACGCTAGGAACAATAATGTTTTGCTATTTTTTTCTTTTTTGGGCATTACTGTTTTACAATTCAAGTGCTAGGAGGAACAAAAGTAGATGTAGCAGCAATTTTCAGAAGCTCAGACAAATAACTGCCAGCTTAGCTATCATTAACATATTGCCTTCAGATAAAGTTTGAACAGAACTATTTAGTTCATTCTGACTGATTCTGTCTTACATCTTCCAGAACATCTGCAGTTAGCCTCATGTTAGAAAAATAGTGCTTATAATTTAGAATCCCTCCCTACTTAAGTATAAAATCAATATGTGTTGAAAGTGCAATCGTAAAAGGAGATAAATAAAAATGTGATGGTAAAAATTATCTAGAATGTGTAGGAGATGAAAATTTTTAAAATGCAGATGATATGGCTGCAAAATATTTTCCAAATGATCGTAATGTACATTTTATAAATGTGGATGTTCCACTTAATATAAGTCCAGCAATATGCAATGACTTTGCCATCGTATTTCAGGATGCAGTACACCAATCAAATCAGTGGTCCAGATTCCAAAAGGATTGCTCTCAGTGTAAGTCTGCCATGATTCTGAAAATCTTGTTCTCAATGTAAGTGGGCTACTTCAGTGTAAGGCCTATCTATAAACAGGCAGATACCGGGACCAGATTTCAAAAGACCTACTCTCAGCCTGCTCTCAGTGTAAGTGTTCACTTACACTAAGAGCAAGTATTTTGGAATTGGACTCAAAGTGCTGCAAAAAAAAACTTAAAAGAGAAAGCAAGACAGGTAAATGATATTTTGAAATTTAAAAGGGTCTGCTGCATTCCTGAAATGCAATACAAATGCAGAATACTCTAAAATGCAGAGTTAAAAAAATTCCTTCAGTAAAGCTCTTGAATGTAAAAGAAGAGGCACTCATTTTCAGAATAAAGAGAAGTAAATCAAAATAATATATGTATGTCATAGACCTCTTCACATTAAAGACAGAAATTTCAGGGGGCCAATAATATCATTTTAGCAGGACTATGTACAGAAAGACTAAATAAACAATACATAAAAATTTGTATACTGATGAAGCACAGTTTCCAGTTGGTGCAAGGCTGATCAGATTAAATTCTGAGCTTGATAAACAGAATTTTACAGAATGCAGACACTTAACTCCAATAATCTATAATGAACTGAATTAATCTGTTCATAATATTTTGTTTCTTAGACACCACTGTAAAATTTTGACAGATGCACATTCACACAATGTGATCTTAATTTAGTTTGCATATTTTGAGTAGTCTCTGTTACAAGTATTATCATTCTTCATATTATGAAACTGACATTACTACAGACTACCTATTACTGTAGTCAAAGATGACTAAGTGATGTTTTCTACTCATGGATGGATTCAGTATAAGGTGATTTAGGCAGCTGCCTAAGGCCCAGTGCTAGGGCAGGGTGGCCTAGCCTGCCCACCAAAAATAAAAAAAGAAAAACTAAACTAAAACAAAAATCTAACAAATACAAAATCAAACTTGCTCACTCATAGGCACAAACCAAGATGTCCAGAAGCTCAGACTGGTAGTACAGTCTTTAGTCTATTTGCTCTTGTATACCAAAGGATGATCTTTGATTTTTTTTCTTTTTAAAGATCTTGGAGCTTTGTATTATCTTTAAACACCTACAGGAAACACTTTTTTTGAAATTGTAGCAGCAAGAATATGTGATAAATGCCCTGACTATTTTCCTTACTCGGCAGAGTCAAATCCTGTACCTTAAGTGCAGTTAATAGTCCACTTAATTCTGCACACCAACTGCTAACCTGTTTATCACTGATTTTGCAGAACACCTTTGTTTTTGTCTCATATGTATGCCTTGTCCTTGAACAAGTCCCTTATCCAGACAGGGCCTGGGGCAACTGAAAATTTCAGTGAGGCTCCTCAATGTTCTCCTGTACTGCTAGCCAGATATTGCATACTGAAAGGAAATTGACTGTAGTAAACAAAAGCATTATCATCTGAGTCATGTTATTTGAATGTGATCATTGGTTTCCTTTTGATGAATGTTAATGGTGTGTTTATTATTTATCTGTGAATATATTTGTCAATATGATGTCCTTTTAACCATGAATACATATTTTAACTTACCTATTTTTGCAGCCACACAGGTGTGAAATGCATTATGTCTGGGCTACAGCAGGGTGTCTAGCACTTATTGCAGATGAATAGGGCTATAAGCTGTTAAAGAGCTGCTTCATCTATTATTTCCTCATCTTTCATTTGTCTTCTTTGTGATTCTGAAACTTAACTTCATTAGACCTTTGGCCTGCTGCTCAAAAAGCTGGATGGTGCATTGGTGCAGCGGTACCATTGTCACTTCACAGCAGGAGGTTCTCTGCTTTGATTCTCAGCTGGAGTGCCTTTTGTGTGGAATCTGCATGTCCTCCCTGTGTTTGTGTGGGTTTTCCCAGGGTACTCTGGTTTCCTCCCACATTACAAAGACATGTGTCTAGAGTGTTTCCCCAGGTCTCTGCTGAAAATTGGCTTTGTTCCAAGTTGAACTTTCCAAATGTAACCAAATGTTAAATGAATAAAAGGATACTCGTGCTCAGTGAGCTATCCAAGGCTGTTAGCAAATGTGTTACACATTCACCTTTTGAATTTCTTCACCCTTCACATAACCACTAATTACTACTTCACTATATGGTATATGAGAATGAATCCCAGCACATCTCTTGTAGTTTAATGGTTTGCCAGATGCATTTTCACCAAATGTAAGTTTTGAGAGAAGAGAAGTTTACAGTTTGGCATGCTAAGTCTGTTTACTTTTGTTTATAAGACAGCTGTCAGTGTTTTCCTGTAAAAGTTTGAATAAAGGCATTTAAATGAAATGAAAATCCTTGTGATAATTGCAAATGCAAATGTAAATGAGAAATAGTATGTACATTGACAAGTTTGAGCTGTGTGAGTGGTAACAAGGGACAGACAGTCAAGTAACTGGATATTGGTATGGCTGGCAGAGGCCTGATTCATTACTTTGAATAGGACCCATTTGTCCATGATTGTCTGTTGACTTTGGAGGTATATGCTACAACAGTATCAGACATTCAAGTAGGTCATACCTGTGCTGACTGATGTCAGGGACAGCTATTTTTGATGACAGAGAAGACAGGAATGTCAAAACCAGGCTACAACTCTTACCACACTTTTCAGCCACCAAACTAGGATCAAAACACTAAAGGTGGAGGAGTGTCCATATTTACCAAGGATATTCACACCACCAGATTAGTTGCCCAACACAATGCGTCTGAAATTCTCCAGGTGCAACTAACACTAGGTAAGACTGCAATCCAAATTGCAGCTTGCTAGAAATCCCCCACCATGCCCCAAGATTCTCACTACACATTTCTAAACATACTGAAAAATATTAATATACAACCAAACACCCTAATATTGGGTGATTTCAACTACCCTGCCATTAACTGGGAAAACTACTCATGTACCAACACCTTTGCCCAACGGTTCTTGGAATTCATAAATTCCAATGCTCTGGATCAACTAATCCATAGTCCCACCAGGGGCTCCAATATCCTAGACCTGGTCATTACCAAATGGGAAATCGATGCTCCACATCCCCTCGTTGGTCAGGTCAGACCATAAGCTAATCACCCTTGACATCCACATCCCACCCCCCCAGTAAGGAAACCTCCATAAAAAACTTCTCCAAAGCAAACTTCATGCTAGTCAAGTCAGAAGTTACGAACATCATGTCACCCATGCAAACGGGAACTGAAAGTTTGACTGCTGAGTCCTACACTAAGACACTGTACGAGCACATCTACTCATGCATGAATCGTGCCATCCCAAATAGAACCAAGATGCTCTCCTCCAATAAAATAAGCCAATCTGGTGGTCCCCTGCCATAAACATCCTTTACAACAAAAGGAAGAAACTGTTGCAGAAGAGGAAAATCCCAGGATGCAAAAAGCTCCCTTACCAGCCTCAGTAAGATGAGATCCCTCATAAAATCCCCCAAAGCAAGTTACGAAAATAAAATTGCCAAAGATTCCAAAGAAAACCACAAGGCATTCCATAACTATGTGAATAATCTAAATGGCAATGCTCAGATCTGCTCTGTGCTACAAAAGAATGGCATTAAATATACCTATCCCAAGGATATTGCCAATATCCTGGCAGATCGATTCAGCACCAACTTCACCCCCCTCTCACCCCCTAAATGGCCCATCTCAATACTGGAAGATTGCCAATTTCCAGTAATAACGGCTACACAGGTAAAAAACACACACTCCAAAGATAAGAATACAGCATCCATGGGACCAGATGACATCCTGGGCTGTGTACTACATGAACTACAAAATGAACTGGCACCTCACCAAGTGTCATGTTTAATCACACCCTCACTTCAGTCTTCATGACCACTGAGTGGCGCACAGCTACAGTTATCCCACTCCACAAGGGGGGATCCACCTTGGATCCCCGGGAACTACTGCCCCATCAGTCTGACAAGACTGGTCTGCAAGGCCATGGAATGTATTATCATGGAACTTATAAACAAAGACATTGGCAACCTTAAAACACTGGACCCCACCCAGTTTGGGTTCATGAAGGGCCGAATGTGTCTCCTGAACATGATTGACTTCTTTGAATCAGTCTCCATAGCCGTGGACAAGGGTAAGGCAGTCCACACAGCCTATCTGGACCTTGTCAAGGCCTTTGACACCATCCCCCACTCTGGAATCATAGATAAACTTACTAAGCTGGGCATTAATCCCTATGTCACTCGATGGGTTGCCAACTGGCTTATGGACAGAACCCACACTGTAAAAGTAGCTGACACCAAATCCACCTCCAGACAAGTGACAAGTGGAGAATCTCAGGGTTCAGTCCTGGGACCTCTCCTGTTTGGCGTCTACTTCTCTGAAGTACAGGCCAGCACTACGGGACTCTGGCTAACAAAGTTTGCATATGACTGTAAACTGGGAGGCATTATCGAATCCCCAAATGATGTTGATACTCTACAAAAGGGCCTTACAGAAACAGATGCTTGGTGCCAGAGCCATGGGCTCAAGCACAATGCCAAGAAATGTATAGTTATCCCCTTTGGGAAAAAACATGTACCCGTGAATTGCCACATAGGTGACAGTACATTAAACACCGAAAGTGTGAAAAGAGACTTAGGGACAAAGGTGGACAGTGGTCTCACCTTCAATAACCACATCACCACAACAGTCAGGAAATCCTTCTATGTGGCACACCTCATCACTAAGGGCTTTTCATCCAGAAAAAAGGAGGTCATTGTCCCACTGTACTCATCCCTCATTAGACCCATTATAGAATACAATGCTCCATTTGGTATGTACCTCTCAGTATATCTGCAACAACTGGAAAGGCCGTAGAAGTAGCTCACTAAAAGAATCACAGGCCTAAAGCAGATGCCCTATGCTGACCACCTTAAAAAACTCCAGCTATACTCTGTCACATATCGTCTACTCCAAGGTGATCTCTGCTTAACATACAAGGCCATGTCAGACCCAGAGCTGTTGGATATGCTACACTTAAAGAAATCCCAATCCCTCAGAACCACACACTCCAGGGATCTAAACTTTGTCATCACAATAAACAAAACATGCTGGAGGGATAGCTTCCTGACCCAGAGACTCCACAGACTCTGGAATAGACTGTCCATACATGTCAAGCAGAGCACCTCTTTGGCCCTCTTCAAAAGGAACCTAGATGACTGGATGGGAGAAAGGAAATTCACCCCAGGGATCACGTCAGTCACCCTGTTAGACAGGGGTCCAAGGAAGTAATTAGTGTGGGAAGAAATTGCCAGGGAATTGTTATGGCTAGGCTTGTATAGGCACTAGGGCTGATAGCCTAGTACCAACCTTTGAACCTATGAACCTATGTAGGTGTCCTGTAATTGTGTAAGTACCCCCCCAAAAAAAACAGTATGTTGTATGCAGTAATATTTCTGATTTTTGTATGATATGAGTAGGTTGTTGAACAAAAGATGCTGCCATATTTATATTGTTTTTTAATTGTTTTACTTTATTCATTGCAATAAAACATGAATTTAATAGGCCTAGATTGTGTAATATAGTCTGAACTTGCTACATTTTAGTAGTGTCATTTTGCAGTACCTTCTTTACATCCTCCAACACATGCAAAGGTGTTGACATTTGTCAAGTCATGCAGTCTTCATTATTTGGAGTGATAATCAGAACCATCCTATCTTTAGCATCCATTATGTAGTCATTGTTATTATTGTGAGACAGGTATCTCTACAAGATTGGATTGTAAAGGATTTCAGCAGTTAGTTAAAGCTGTGAGTCTGGCAGTTATCACAGAGAACTAATGCTTTGACTTTTGCTTGCTGCGCCAAGGGTGTAGGGTTTGAATCTTACCTTTTTCATTTACCCATTGTGTGACATTGAGCAAGTCACTTTACCAGACAGTGTTTCGGAACAATTGGAAATTTGAATGCATGACTATATTTTTAATTTAGCCTGCTTTTTGCAAGCACACGTGTGTAAAATGTACTTCAATAATCTGCCTGGTCCTTAGTCCATATGATTATGACTATAGACTGTTAATGAGCTGCTTCTGTAGCACGTGGTTTGATTTCTCTAGCCTCCATTTGTCTGCTGTATGACTCTGATTACTTTACTTCACTAAACAGTGCTCCTGGGTTGCCAGTGACTTCACAGGGCCTTACTCTGTCTGAGCAGTTCAGATCTTGTGACCCAGCTCAAAAGAATCATTTCTTTAGTTACACAAATTTACTCCCTCAACATTTGTATCAAAGTCCTCTGTGGTGAGTTTTTAAAATCTGCCAACTTGTTACACTTCCAGAAATCATGTTCCCAGTTACCTCTCTCTTTGTAATCACACCAGTAGACCTTCTTGTCTACTTGAGAAAATTCTCTGATTCTGAAGGGAGTTATAAAAATATCTATGTAAACACAAGCAAAAATCCTGAACCTTCTGTCCTGTGTTGCATTCTTTAGAGTCTTTTAAATGTTCTAGTCTTCCTTTGTAAATTGTTTTTCCAGTCTCGCTTCTCCATCTTTTCTAATCTTCTCTGACTGATTGTTATCATTAGGATGCAGTCCGCTATATGGCCTAATAAATATCCCATAAGAATAAGCATTGTAAAGGTGTTGGTGTTTCTAAATTGTGTTTCTCATCCCTTCTGCATAACATTCATTGTAGTGTGGAGCATGTATATATAGTAGTCTTTTTGAAGCTGCATATCACAACACTATATATATATATATATATATATATATATATATATAGAGAGAGAGAGAGAGATACACACACACACACACACACACACACACACACACACACACACACACATGCACACGTCTATGTCAAATGTTCAAGTTATAAAAAGTTTGAACACTAATGCATAAACTAAAACAGTTCAAATCAGAAAGATCTGAAAGTACAACACCTAATATCATAAAGATTCAAATAAAAACAAAACTTTTTTTGTGGGGAGCAAGTCCCCTGCACCCCCCACACCCTCTGTTTTTTTTTTATTTAACAACACCATAATCAAACTACAGTGGGGAAAAAGCAAATTCCCTGATTTCTGCTGTATTGTAGTCTCAAGCATGTAAACATCAACGATGTTCGAAAAGTTCATTTTCAAACTCTGCAGCCAATATTTCAAGTGCTCAAAGCATTGAGAGTTTGATGGATTGAAGCAACCCCCCACCCACACACACACGTACAAAGAAAGATAGATAAATAGATATAGATACATAGATATACAATATAGATATCCACAATACACACACAGAAGTTGACACACGTGTGTGTGTGTGTGTGTGTGTGTGTGTGTGTGTGTGTGTGTGTGTGTGTGTGTGTATATATACGTGTGTGTGTGTGTGTGTGTGTGTGTGTGTGTGTGTGTGTGTGTGTGTGTGTGTGTGTGTGTGTGTGTGTGTGTGTGTCTGTGTGTGTGTGTGTGTGTATGTAAAAGTATGGCTTGTACTTAGTAAGATTAATCATAAGAATCCTTGTGACACTGCATCGTGTTCTTTGGTAGACACACATGGAGGTTTTATTTTGCTTAGAATGTGGGAAACAATACAAAGAACACAGCGTGAGAACCTCTGTAACATAAATGTGGGTACGTATAACAGCGGTACCACTGCCTACAGATTTCTTGCATTCTGTCCACCCATCTGTTTGTTTAATGTTGTGTAAATCCTCTCTATTCACTCAGTGGATTAAATGCATATCAGACTCATAGCCTGCATTTACTGTTTATGTTTCCTATGGAGTGTGATATCCATGGACTCTGCTGTCACTGCAATGAATATATTAGGATGTATCAGAGTGTACAAATTGCCATACTGTGTATCCTGTCTTTTCACCAGAGATGGACATAGTTTATGGCTTTGATGCTTATTCCACTGCTGCCTCATACAATGCACTCTCCTTCAATCAGTCATACCAAACACACCAAACTTGTTGAGCACGTGTGAACAAATACTGCAATCCTGACTGCAAACTATCAGTTTTCATACCCCCTGTATTACCTGTGGCATGCAAGAAGATGGCCATTTCTGTATACTGTCCTGCATGTCATGGTCTAAATGTAGCAGTATGCTTTAGGGTGAAACAACTGTGCTAAATGAGTTTTAGCCAAATGTGAAATAAAACAAAAATTAGGCAAAGAAAAAGGTCCATTTAATACAATGTGTTAAAAATACAGCCCTTAGGAGGTATGCAGTATGTAGTTTATGCAGTTGTGTACATTTGTTTCAGAAGATGGGCACTAGAATTGTAATTTCAGTGTGTGTGTGTGTGTGTGTGTGTGTGTGTGTGTGTGTGTGTGCATGATACATTTGTGTGTCTATCCGTGTACACGTGCATATGTTAGTAAGTTTGTGTGGGATTCATGCAAATGCACGTGAGCAAGTGTGCACAGGTATATGTGTTTGTAATTGCATGTTAGTGTGTGTTTGAGTGTGTGTGTGTGTGTGTGTGTGTGTGTGTGTGTGTGTGTGTGTGTGTGTGTGTGTGTGTGTGTGTGTGTGCTTCACTCTTGTGCATAATTCAAAAATAGTCATAATCAAGATCGCAGACACTTATCTCAAGTAGTTTTTTCAATGTACCTTACTGAAATGGATGATTAGTCCCAGTGTGTTTTATTTAAGGTTAAATTTAAAAAAAAAATATCTAGACTAGGAAACTGAGATTATCTTCTACAGCTAAAGCTAAGTGTCGTTGATCTAAGTGTCATTCTACTCAGTACATTGGAATACAAAGAATTTAATTACTATTAGAACTCCAGCCAGAAAAATCATTAATAATGCAACCTATTTACTTGAGAACCCCAAAATGTATACACTAATAGTAGAGATGGGCAATTATTACATCAGTTCTCTAACTTGGTAAAGAAATGTAACAAAGTAACTAACTAACTAAATAAATAAATAACAAATTATTTTTTGGATCAGTTGTGTACAGCCAAATATCCTTGGACTAAGTCATATGATTTATTTGCCTTTCAGGAGGCCATATTATTATTGTGTGGAAGAGATCTGTAGTGCTTTACTAGATGTTTTTTTTCATTTTGAGAGGGCATTCATTGAAGGAAAAGCCATACAAAGAAAGGTTATTAGAATTAAAACTATATCCTGTATGCCACAGAATGTTGATAGGAAGCTTAATGTGGACAAATAAGATGGAAAAAAGAAAAACTTAGAAACATTTTAAGGTGTGGAGGTAGCAAGACACACCGGGGGATGCTAAGAATGAAAATTGGATATTGAAAATGTAAGGGTATAATAAAGTTTAAAGAATAATTAATTCTTTTAAACAGCAGCAAGAGCATGGAATAACATATTACCTACTGTTACATTTTCAAACAGCTTGTGTGCTTTTAAAATGGTACAGGATGATTCTATTTCTGGTACAGTTTTTGTACATAGACAACCAGGAGTAAAACTCTTTACATGACCCTTACTTGGGTCCTGAGTATAAATATGCACTGAAACATTTACAATAGAGCCTGTTGTTGGATTTTTGAGCTCAGTGACACAATAGGACAATGAACTTACAGAATCCCCCAAACATTGGTGTTAAGGAGGTCCTGCTAATGGTAAGTCCAGCTTCATGTTCGTCTACTGTGCTAGAGATAAATGCTGGGGAGTTGTGTGAGGGGCTGCATGTGAAGGTGTTTGTCTTCCTAAGAGGTCTCGACAGGGGGTAAATAAGCGGGTGTGTTGTCAGTTTGTGTGTGTGTGTGTGTGTGTGTGTGTGTGTGTGTGTGTGTGTGTGTGTGTGTGTGTGTGTGTTCACCCATGAGGGTCTGAGTGTTTCATGTTTTATGATATGTATCTGTATGGGTGAGTGAATGGGAGGGTGCCTATGTTAACATAATACATTGTCTGCAACTATCTACTATAGGAAAGTGTTGCTATACACTTATGGTAGTTAACAGCTATTCAGAGGCATGCAAATTAGCCAATAAAGAGGTATTTCCTCATTGCGGATAATGAATTGTAAAATTCTGCATCATGCAAACAGGGCCTTTTTCTGCAGCCCTTAATGTGAGCGATGGGGTTCTGTCTGAATCCCCAAGAATGTCTGTGATTTCCCTGGCACATTGTCAATGTTGTCAACGATACTTACAATGTAATTTGTAAAGTTTGAGAGATTTATAATTTATTTGACATTTGTTGACCAGGATAGTCTGACTAAGCTTGTGTTTCAGTGGAGGCCCAGGGAGAAAAGCTCCACAGTACATGTTATGCAAGTAAACAATCACAATACAAATTATACAAATAGGAATCCACAGTAGAAAAGTAAAATACAAAACAAAATAACAAATTGTACAAAAAAGGTTAAGCATATGTCAATCACAGTAGAGGTAGGAGACTTCAGCAACAGAGGCATGTCAAATAAGTTGTGAGTATAGAAGAGGAGGGAAGGAAGAATTTCAAGTGGGATGATTGCAGTGGCATGACCAGGTGCTGTATAGGCAATCTTTAATTTTTTTCTTGAATTCTTGAGGATGGGAAATATTTCTTAGGGCTATGGGAAGCTTATTCCATGAGAGGGCTGGATGGCAGCTATAGACGGTCTGTACAATTGACACCATAGGTTTAAGAATCATTAATAGGCATTGGTCAGAGCTTCAGAAAATGATATGATAGATATTGAGAGTTGTTTACATCCTTTATGAGGATCACTTTTCATACTTCTATCGATATCATAAAAAACACCCAAAAAAGAATTGCTTTTGTCATCTGAAACTTCAGTGCTGGCTGAGCAAAATTATTGCTGATACTATGTGTCTAGTTTCAATAGTTTCCAAGTTTCCTAGTTTCAATAGTTTCCAAGTTACAGAAAGATATCTGAATATTTTAGAAAACTATATTGTTGTATTATAATATATAACATTGATAGAAATAATCTGAATGTATTGATTACAATTATCGTACAATAGACTTTGAACTTGATTGCACTGATGTTTTTTAACATATACTTGGTTTCTAGTTTTTTAAATTATATTTTTTCAGAAAAGAATTGTTGGCCATGGTGGTGTAGTGGTTAGTGTTGTCATTTCACAGTAAGAGGTTCTCCAGTTCAATTCTTGACTGGAGCCTCCTTCTGTGTGGAGTATGCATGTCCTCCCTACAGTCGAGTGAGCCTGTGCCTTCTGTGAAGGTTGGGTGCCGAGCTGGCAACTTGACACCATAAAAATCTACTGCTAATCAATATCAGACCAGTGATCCACTGTGGTGAGCTCTAACTAGAAAAAGACATTATTTTATTTTTTCAGAAAAGAATTTGGAATCTGAGGATGATTTTAGGTTTCTAATGGAATCAATTCTCACAGCTGCTAGTGTAGAGTAAGTTAAATACTACTAGTAATACTTCTACTAATAATAATAATAATAATAATAATAACAACAATAATGATAAAAGAACAACACTTCTAATAATAACAAAACAGCAACAGCAATAATAATAGAAAAACAATACTAATAATAACAAAACAATAGTAATAATAATAATAATAATAACAATAATAATAATAATAACAACAATAATGATAAAAGAGCAACAAGAACAACAATTCTAATAATAACAAAACAGCAATAGCAATAATAATGGAAAAGCAATACTAATAATAACAAAACAATAGTAATAATAATAATAATAATAATAACAATAAGTAAATTTAGTTAGCCAGAGAACATTGACATTGGCCTTGACTTCAGAGAAGTAAATACCAAAAAGGAGCAGTCCAAGGATCGATCCCTGAGGGACTCAACTTATGACTGACCTCTTTGTAGAGATGGACTCCCCAGTTCTAACTTCCTGGGTCCTGTCTGTGAGCCAGATGGCTATTCACTGGGTGACATACAGGTTTGCACCTAACCTGTTGAGTTTGTCAATAATGCCCAAGTGGGGTGTTGTGTCAAATTCCTTTG
Source organism: Protopterus annectens (assembly GCF_019279795.1). Taxonomy (NCBI): domain Eukaryota; kingdom Metazoa; phylum Chordata; order Ceratodontiformes; family Protopteridae; genus Protopterus; species Protopterus annectens. The sequence continues at coordinate 987,063,867 of NC_056726.1, read as the reverse complement.
TCAGGTCAAGGTAGGCAGTGTGAACCATGTTGCCCTCACCCTTTGCTTTTGTGACCTTCTCACGAAGAAGTCCACCAGGTTGAGTAGGCATGACCTGCCCTTGACAAAACCAAACTGGGTTAGGGCCAGTGTCTTGAGGGTTGCTATATCATTATTGATCGTTTCCATGATAATTCTTTCCGTGGCTTTGCATATGAGACTGGTAAGATTTATGGGTCTGTAGTTTACAGGATCTGTAGATTGCCCACCTTTATGTAGAGGGATGACTGTTGTTGCTGTTCTCCATTCACCAGGCATGAAGTCTGTTTGGAGGTTACAGTTAAATAGCAATTTCAGAGGGCCCCATAGATCACGTTTCATGTTATTTAGAAGGCATCTTGGGATATTGTCTGGGTCCACTGATGCAGTATTCTTGGCCTTCGAGAGATCATTAAGGACCTGTCCCTAAGTAATAGCAGGGGGAGTTAGATTTGATGGTATTTCCTGAGGGAAGTCTGAAACGGAGAGAGGGGTAAAGTTGGAGCTTTACAATGAGCTCTGCACACAATTGTGTCTTGCCTTTAATGTTGCAGACATAGCTAAAGAATGCCTTGTGGTTGTCTTTGGCCTGGGAGACCAAATTTACCTTGAATTTGGCTTTGGTTAACTTTATTTGTCCTCTGAGTTGTTTGTTTAGTTTGATGAGAGTGCTTTTGTCTTGCTGAGTGCTGCACCTCCTAATTTTTGCCATGATTTTCTTCCTTCTGTTATACAGCCTATCAGTCTTTTGATTCCACCAGGGTGGCTTGTTTATGGAGTTAGTTCTGTATTTCTTCCTGGTGGGTACAGCTGCCTCTATGCAGCTATTAACATGCTTGTATAGCATTTCTGTAAACAGTTCTGCATAGTCAGCAGTGTTCTCAGGGTTTATAGGGGCTTGAAATTTTGCCAGGTTATCACTTAATAGCAGGAAGTTAGCCTTAGAATAGTTCCTGAATATTCCAGGGTTAGCTTAGGTCTAGGTTTTATTTTTACTTCAAAGGAGACCATTTTGTAGGCTGACTTTACCAGGAAAGACATTACACTAGGAGGTGTGCAGCACTCTCCCATATTAGTGAGGAGCAGATCCAGTATGGTTGCTGCCCTGGCTGATGTATTGACAATCTGGTCCAGGGAGTTTATGTTTACAGAAGTCCAGGAATCTCTGTGATGTACGTTTGGTGTCATATAGCATTCCCAGTTAATAGTGGGGTGATTAAAGTTGCCCATGAATATGGTATTTGGTTGGATAGTGAGTGTTTTCAGTAAGTTTAAATATATGGTATCAGATTCCTGGGTTTTAGAGGGGGGCCTACAGATTGCAAGGAAGTGATATTGGATTTTTTCCATGGTGATTTGAACATGGAGCAGCTCAAGTGTATTGTCCTGTTTAACCAGCCTTGAGGTATATTTATTTTTGATATAAATCAAAACACCTCCAACTTTAGTCCATGTCTGGGTAGTAGCTGGTCTAAATGTGTGGAAGGTATTATACCCTTGCACTGTTGGCGTGCTTTCCACGGCTTTAAACCATGTCTCAGTGATCACACAGAGGTTAGAATTCTCTAGGGTGAAGACAGCTTCTAGGAGTGGAGTTTTTTTGTTTAGAACTCCTAGCATTGAGCAGTAATACCTTTATATTTTCTTGGTTTTGATTTGCTTTGTCAGAAGTACTTCCAGTTTGGCATTGCCTAAAAAAGGCACTATGGGGAAGACAATAATGTTTTAGCTAATATTCAAAAACTTAAAGGGGAGAGGTGCAGACTATCCCTGGCAAAGCAGTGTGGTCTGTTGACCATCTTCTTCCATGGTGACAAATATTGCACCCCCCTAGAATGGTACCAGAGACTAAGCCAATTATTAAAGGCAGTCATCTTTTGTTCATATTGTGGCATTATCCTTGGAGAAGTTAAAATGCTGCTCATTGCTAGGCTCATACTAGCCTGGGACACATATTCTAAGAGATCCATGATGTCTGTCTTCATATAGTATAGGAAGGTACATCTCAAGTCATTTAGACCCACAAAAACTTGATAATTGTCATTACGTTAAAATTAATTATTATTAAAAAGTGTTTGGCAGTTAGCACAGAGAATAATGGACATGAGTTTGTTAACACTCCACTTCCTTTAATCCTGGGTTTGAGTCTCTCTTCCATCATTTGTTTATTGTTTGACTCTGAGCAAGTCGCTTAACCAGAGTGTTCTTGAACTGAGTCTGAAAAAACTTCAGTGTGAATTAGCACTGAAGAACAGTGTAGCAATATGCTGAGCTGATTGTGAACAATGTTGCTTACACTGAGGCGGAACATATAGCAAACCTGCTGGCTATAAATATAGCTATAACTGTACCCATGCTCTCCCATCCATCTTTCCCTCAATATTATCTGAAACTGGCTTGCCCCCAGCTATCTCACAAGACCAAGTCCCAAAAGTGCTATCAAAAGCTAAAAATACTGCATTGATGAGTTCTATCAACATTCCTGGATGCATCTTAAATAGCATAAAGCACGATTTAGCCACACCCCCAACATATTCAGTCTCAGCCTTCATAAAGCTTTATACCAAGAGAATAGAAAACAGCTCCAGTCATCCTCCTGCATAAGGGAGGACCTACCAAAGACCCAGGCAATTGTAGACCCATAAGTCTGACCAGCCTTATATGCAAAGCTACTGAAAAACTTATCACGGAACTAATCAATCAGGACATATTGAACCTCCAAACACTGGACCCATCTCAGTTTGGATTCATCAAAGGCAGGTCATGCTTAATCAGCCTAGTGGATTTTTTTGAGAAGGTCACCAAAGCAATGGATGAAGATAAAACAGTACATACCGCATACATCAACCTGGTCAAAGCATTTGACACAATTCCCAACTCAGGCATAGTAGAAAAGCTAAATAATACAAAATTCACAGCAGCTTCCAAATAAAACTTGTAATCCACAAAATGAAGCAGCTTTTCGGGCAAAACAATAAAGCCCTGAGCAGGTCAAACTTAGAAAATTGTGAAAAAAACCCACAGATGGCTCAGCGCACTTCAGTTCACTTTATTCCACAGAAACACAGCACATTAATGCTCCACTGTTAAATAAAATTAAGAATTTAATACACAGGAGGTTCAGATTCAAAAGTTTACTAGGGTACACCAGGAGGCAAAAAAACATACAAGTACAGAATTTTGTCTGACATGAAACAGGAAGCACACAATTTTATATAGGTTTAACATTCAAGCTATGCCCACCTTACTGACGTGATATGTCACAGGGCATCTACATCACTTCAGCTTACAAGCCTCTATTCCTTTAATCTGCTGATGCAGTATATTTTAAAAAACTTTTCCTCTAGATACAATACGGCCTTGCTATCCAGCTGGTCAGTCATAATGTCTTTCTGTAAAGTTACTTGTTCAAGGTTTCATATCAGTTCGAATACAATAGCAGCTTCAGTCTTTTAATGCACGTCTTTGTTCTCTGTTACACTTCCTCACACAGCTGCGTGCTATCTAAGTAACACATATACAAGGCCAGATCATTCCAACAGGAAAGAGCAGAAGATTTCATTATTTCACACATTTAATTTCCTGACCCAGTAGATAATCACTTATGAAAAGCATAAACATTAAAACTTGCTAAGCTAACATTCTGTCAGGGTCAGAGATCAGCTTTTGCTTCAAGCCACACTGCAGTTTCAAAACTACTTCACATTTAGACATGAATTAATTTTACTACTATATGATTAATAGAATAAAAATACATTATATACTACTTTGCTTTTAAACTAGCATTTCTCATGTATTCAAATACACATTTTTCTAACATCCACCATACGTATTAATTTTAAAAATCACTTCCTCAGATGTGGGCTGTTCAAACTACTAGTGCTTTTATACCATTCACTTAATGGCATTGATTAGGTTAATGAATTAATTGATTAATTGCGGTTTATGGGAGGAATGTTTGGAGTACAGAGAATTATGGTGGCAGATAAGTTTGGAGGCCAATAAGCCACCGGGTCTCAATGAACATATCTCCATAGCCCCATTATTAAAATTGAGAGCAGCAAAAGTGTGATATGCATTTGCACTTTATGTGAATTTTATCATGCTTTTACCCATGTTTTCCAATAGTTACAGTTGGTCTTTAAGCTTTTTTGTATTTGTATTTTTATTAAAAAGTTGGATTTGTAATATGTTATGAACACAAGTGTTACACTCATTTAACAAAGGTATTGAATTTATTTTTATAGGTTCATAGGCTGGTACTGAGCTATCTGCCCGAAGGCATATATTAGCCCATATATTAGAAAAAAACACCTAGATCCTTTGGACAAAGACCTGCCAAAATGGCTAAATGTGACAACTGCAAAGCGTGTAAATTTATCAACGATGGTCCCTATGTTTGTGTAGGCAATTTTAAGAGAACTTTGAGGAGCCTGGGCCACTGCAATTGCAACACAAATATGGTTATTTACGTTGCCACTTGTCTATCCTGTCCAGCATTTTACATAGGTATGACCACTAGAAAGCTACGACAAAGAATTTTAGAACATTATAGAGATATAAAAAATAAAAAAACTACTAATTCATTATGTATCCACACGAATAACTGTCTAAACTTCAAAAAGTTTATATTCTTTGTTATAGATAGGCTTTATACAAAAGAGTTTGGGGGTGACTATAAAACTATTTTGGAGGTAAGGGAATGCCTATGGCAGATAAGACTGGATGCTAGTAATGCTCCGGGTATTAATGATACTCTTTCCCTAGGTTGCATTTTAAGACACAAGGCAGCATGCATTTGATATATAAAGATTCAAATATACATCTATGAAAATAGACACTAGTTTCTGCTTTGTTTAGATTCTAACAACAACATGTTGCTGTTCCTGGTTTTATTAATCGTATAGTGAACTTATTATACTGTATTAAGAAATACTGATTTTTAAAAGACAAAGACTTGTTTAACAAATATTTAAGGGGTTAATTATTTAACTACTTGACTTTTTTTGGTTTTGTTCAATTATGTATTAATTGACAGGTGTATATAAAGCTTGATTTTATGAAGTTAACTGACTCTGAAGATGCCCAGGAGGGTGAAAGCGCTTAGTCAGTGATGTCTTTTTTTCTGGTTCCTTATATTTGGACAATAAAGGTTCAGTGATTTTACCTGTAGTGTTACCAGAGTGCTTTTCTATATATTATCCCAGCCACGTTGTGCGGTATTCACCTCCCCTTTAGTAGTACCTTGGCCCCTATCTAGTAGTGCTGTTGGTGTGATCCCCGGTGTGAACTTTCTGTTACCCATCCACTCATCAAGGTTCCTCTTGAAGAGTGATAGTGAGGGGTTCTGTCTTATGTAGATCGGGACCCTGTTCCATAGTAAGGGAAGTCTCTGCGAAGGGAATCTATCCCTCCAGCATGTTCTATTCATTGTTGTGTTGAGGTTTATATCCCTACAGCATGTAGCTCGAGTAGATTTGGTTTTGCTAAGATGGAGCATGTTCAACAATTCTGGGTTGGACATGGCTCTGTACGTTGGAGAGAGATCGCCTCTGAGAAGGCGGTATGCAACAGAGAACAGTCTTAGCTTTTTCAATCGTGCTGCATAGGGCAACTGTTTGAGGCCAGTAATCCTCTTGGTTAGGTACCTCTGTGGTCTCTCCAGCTGCTGGAGATGTCTAGCCAGGTACATTCCAATTGGTGCATTGTACTCAATAATGGGTCTGACGAGGGAAGAGTAGAGGGGCACCACTACATCCTTAGATCTTGATGCAAACCCTTTCGTGATCAGATGGGTCACATAGAAGGATTTTCTAACCACTTTGGCAACATGGTTATCAAAGGAAAGCTGACTATCTACTTGGGTCCCTAGATCCCTTATTTCTTCTTCAGATTTCAGGGGGTTACCTCCTATGTGGTAGTTCGCTGGTACTCTATTTTTTCCAAAAGGGATTACTAAGCATTTTTTTGCATTTAGCTTGAGACCATGGCTTTGACACCATGCATCAGTCTCTTTTCCCTTAGATTTTCCTGTTTTTAACATTCTTTTAACTGAGTGAGGCTATACAATTTGCCTTTGGTTTACAATGCAATTTTTATAATACCTGTAATTTCATGATTCATCCACTAGATGGAGGACCAAGTTCATTTAAAGCAAATATTCAAGTTGGTAATTTTAACCATTGAGTCCTACGAAATGTGTTTCTCATAGTATTTTAACTTTATAATGTATTCTTTGTATTCAAGTGTTTTAAGGATTTTTATTTAAAACATAGTTTTATTTCTACATATTATATTCATCAAACCTTGTAACATTAAATGTGTTTTAATTGTGGCAACACAGAGAGATGCAACAAGAAATGTGTTTGGTTTGAAACTAAATTAACCTTTCAATTAATTCATTAACCTAATCAATGCCATTAAGTGAATGGTATAAAAGCACTAGTAGTTTGAACAGCCCACATCTGAGGAAGTGATTTTTAAAATGAAAATGTATGGTGGAGCGTTAATGTGCTGTGTTTCTGTGGAATAAAGTGAACTGAAGTGTACTGAGCCGTCTGTGGGTTTTTTCACAATTTTCTAAGCTTGCCCTGCTCAGGGTTTTATTGTTTTGCCTGAAAAGCTGCTTCATTTTGTGGAGAAAAGCTAAATAAACTGTGAATAAACACCTCTGTCACCCACTGGATTGCACCTGGCTCACAGATAGGAGGAAGTTACCTACACAAAGTGACCAGTGGCAAGTAGAATCCCCAAGGGTTCTGTTCTAGGACATCTCCTGTTTGGCATTACCTTTTTTGAAGTAAAAGCCAATAGCAAAGGGCTCTGGCTGACAAGTTTGCAGATAACTACAAGATAAGAGCAGTCATTGAATAGCCAAATGACATGGCCATTCTGCAGGAAGGTTTATTCAAAATAAATAAATAAATAAATAAATAAATAAATAACTCATGCCAAAAATCACACATTGAAATTAAATGTCACAAAATGCATTATTTTATCATTTGGGACGTCATCTACCCCAGGATGCTACCACATTGATAATACACCGCTAAGAGTTGACTCAGTTGTTTGGGGTTTGGGAACGTATGTGGACAATGCCCTAACTTTTGATGAACATGTGTCCATTATTCTAAGGAAGTCCTTCTATATTATACTGCTTATAAACAAAAGTATTCTGTCAAGATCCAGGGATGTCATCAGCCCTCTTTAAGCCAATCATTGAATATAACACCCCATTTGGCATGTACCTCTCCAGACACATGCAACAACTGGAATGCCAACAGAGATACCTTACTAAAAGGACACAAAACCTAAACAATGTATCCTATGTGGACTGACTCAAAGCCCTGTCACTATACTCTGTATCCTACAGACTGTTAACAGATGACCTGTCTGGCATACAACGCATCCTCCAACCCATTACTGTTGGATTTACTGTACATCAGCCAGTCATATGGCATCGGAAATACTTGGTCTTGGGATCTAAACTCTTCTGTAAAATCAACAGAATGGTTTGGAGGAACAGGTATATCTCAAAGAGGATACCACTGCTGTGGAACAAAGCATATTCCTGTCCATATTTGAGCACAATTTAGATCTGTGGATGGGAAATAGAAAATTCATCACAGGACTACCGTCTGTGCTACTAATGGATACAGGCAGCTCCTAGATGTGTTATCCAATGCATGGTTCTACTCAAATTTTTTATCGTATGATTCCAGTTATTCTAAACAGGGGTAGTACATAATTATTAACCACGGGACAGGTAAGGCTAATCTATAACCAAATGGGATAAGTTATTTCAAACGTGAAAAGGGAAATTGTCTAGGCTTAAAATGACCCATAACAGCAACTAACCTAGTACTTACCGATGAACCTATGACAAGCACAAACAAATAAATCGCCATATGTAATTTTGTATTTACACTGCTTTTGACATAGGTCATGTCTGAAAAGGGTCTAGGGACCAGTTCAATTAATCAGTTAACAAATGAAACATAAATAAAGTAAAATATTCTAACAGTGCCAAGGATGCCACAGTTGCTTTGCACAGCATATGTAATAAAAATGTAAGGGGGGTTGTGTAACTGTGTGAACAGGCAAGCCACAGGGTAGGGCTTGAGTTCCCCCTACTCAGTCATTATTTTGTGGTTCTAGGGAGGCACTGACAGAGTCTGTGGTGATGGGCTAATGGTTTGTAAACATGCCTGCCTTTAGACATGCAATCAGTGAGATTTGTATGGCATAAATCTCACTGGTTTTCATAGCGTTGGATGAAATGAAACAGAGACTGTCTGCCAAAATACTTCTTCATTTGCTTATAAAATGATAGTGAAGAACAAATGAGCCATTCTGGGCTCTGTTAGATACAAAACAGGGTGCTAATAGCAACTGGTTTTCCTTACTACGTGACATCGGGCAAGACATCCCTGTTATCTAACTCTAATAACACAGGAGTCGTGATGCCTTCCTTTTCCGTAGTGAGAATGTGAAAGTGTTTGACAGTATGTGCTACATTCTTTTCAAACTGAATATCATTTATTGACTAAGGTAAATGTGATTACAAGCATTATTTGTTTTTATTTTATTTATTTATTGACATTTGTTAACCGGGTTTGTCCAACTGGGCTTGTGGCCCATTTTCAGTGGAGACCCGAAGAGAAAAGCTCCAGTAATACATTTTAAAACAAGTACAATTTTAAACAATATTGATATAATAGCAGTTATAGCAAAATGATTCACATATGTTGGGTTACATGCATAAAGTTAAAGTTGCATTAAAAAGAAGCTAAGTAACAATTTTACATTGATATAGTTCAATAGGTCAACAATAACATTTTTTGTTTGTATAACATTGTGCAAATGCATAGTAGACACATTGGAGATAGAGGTGTAATGAGGTACTAAGTATGATCCTTTTGAGGGTACATAAAGGGAAGGAAGACTAGGCATTAATTATTCCATACTTCCTGTACTATGTCACTCTGTCAAAGGACTATGATAAGAATTAAGGGAAGTGATAAAGAAAGGGGGGTCCTAAAAACAATAATTATGTAGAATATTTATCAGGTTTTGCCACAGCCAGGAAGGTCCCAGGTCCCAACTGCTCATACACAAAGGCTTCAGCAAGGCCAGGGAAGTGCTGTTATCCTCATGAGCACTGCACAGTCTCTCGGAGTAGAGGCACTATTTGCATTTATTTACTGAATTATTAACATTCAGTATTCCAAAAGTAAAATGCTTCTATTTTTTGTTTCAGTGATATAAAAGCTGACAAAACAGCTTGTTTAAATTATATTTGAGATTATGTAGAGTACAGAAAGTGCCAATGATTTTTGCAAGCTTTACTGCAGTGGTGGTGCTGCTGTAGCGTTGTCGCCTCACAGTAAGACGTTGTCCTGTTCGATTCTCAGCCAAAGTGTCTTCTGTGTGGAGACATGCATGAATGGGCGTACCTTCATTGGTTGTGCATCAGAACTGGCAACTCGGCACATAAAAATCTACTGCCAATCATTAGCGGATCGGAGTTCCGCTGTGGTGACCCCTAACCGGGAAAAGCCGAAAGACAACAACAACAACCTATATGATTACTTTCTGATTTAGTGTGTGAGTCTACAATTCAGGCAGAATGTAAAGACTATATAAAAATATATTAAACTAATAAATAGTTGGAATATAATGCACATGATATTCAGCACATTTCATTTTGTATTATCATTTTTTTGTATTTATTAGCAGGATACACCCACTAGGCATCTGTGTCTCTTTTCTGGAGTGACTCTGAAGCACTGTCTAAGTGACGTTCTCACAGTGACTGTCCAACAGGAGGCAAATAGTGACTGAAAGCATTATCGCCAGGAGTACAGGACAAAAAGAAATGAAAGCTGCTTACCTACGCTAAACCACTGTACTAATAACAGACACTCAGACAAATGTTTAAGGCAGTACTGAAGAATTATATGCCATATTTCCCTGCCTATGGACAGTGCTTGCCAAGAGATATAGCTATTACACTGAAAGTGTTTGTTTTGTATTTGTTATCAAGTAGTTATGTTTTTTGAACATAATTGCCACAACTTTGTAGCTAATGCTCATATCATTTTGTGCTCAGTGTTTTAAATATAACAAGCAATGCAGTGTTTTTAAACTAGGATATAATGCAATAAAATGGACAAAAAATGAAAATAGGTAACTGGAAAGAATATTTTGCTGACAACAAAATGGCAGTCAAATCATTATGTTTTCCAGTACTTTATCATCTTGCAGATATAGAGTTGGTAAATTTCATAGGGGTAGGTATGTTTGTCAAAGCATCGACTCATAATGAGAGTTTGCATTACTTACTCCTCTCCAAAAGAAATGTTTCATAAATGTTGCTGACAAAGTTATCTTTAACCAGTTTCCTTTCTGCTATGTTACATAGAACCATTAGGGCAGTCACAGTCTGTGGGCTTCAGACTTGGTGAGATAGAAATTTTGCTTGTCCACGTACTGCTACAGTAAGAAGTGATGCATTTCCTGCAGCAGATGAGCACATGGTACTCAACCTACAGTCACCTCTGCTACAGGAGACAGTACTGCTTTGGCTAACAATATGGCATTTATCACACTAAACACAACTTTGTTGATGTACAAGACTTTGAATTGTTTTGCCAGGTCATCTAAGAAGCAATTGTAAAATGCATAGGTTGTAAAGGATCTGAAACAAGTAGTTTAAAAGCCTTGATTGATTTTCATAGTCATGTGTTGAACAAGGGTGCAAGGCGAATCTGCAAAGAGCAGCACTTCAGTGGTAATTTGTCTGGAGCTTTTCTCCCTGAGCTTTTGATACAAAGGGGTAGCTTTCTGTCCCATAGGACTACCCAAGTAACCGAATGTAATAAATAAATATACACACTATTGCACTATGTATGAACCACCATCACTGTTTTTTTTGCATGAATTTAGCTTATAAAGAACTGCCCAAGCAAACTGTGCAAAGATATAACTATGAAAGTTGGACTAATGATTGTTTGCCAGTAATACCTGCACACACACATTCAAACTGCATACACATAGAAGTTTCCTTTTCCAAAAGGTAGCAACAAGCCTGGACATGCACTAATATCTGAAGCTTTCAGTTACATAACATGGTACCGAAACATCCTTAATGTAGAGGTGTCCATTGATGGACACTAGTTTATTTATTTTATATGGGTGGGAAAAGGCTGGATGGGTTAGATAGGAAACATGGGAAGAGGTTGCAGAGAAGACAAAGGAAGACAAAGGAAGCACAGCAGGAACAGAAGAGATGGGCTAGAACAGCACTTTATTGTTATTATTATTTGTTATTATTATTTTTTGTGGAAATCAACTCCCTTTTTCTGAAACAAATACGAAAACAGAAGGAAAGACATATAGAAACAAAGTCAGGTATGAAAGGTAGGGAAAAAATGTAAATCCACAGAGAGCAAAGAAGCAGTCCAATTCTAAACATTTATTGAGCACGCACAAAAATTAAAACCATAAACTAAACCTTTGGATTCACAGTTATAATAATTACTGCTAGTGATCCATCTATCCCTACTTTCCAGGTAAAATGTATTTAAATTAATAATGTAAGGGCATTGTGCACAATGGCCACATTTGTAAGTACCCACTTTGTCCTTTTGATAAATTTTTTATTTTTACTTTCCAATATATTCCTAATGCTTTGAGAATTTTTATAAATTATATTGGGTGGAATGCCATCCAACTTATCTATATCTGTAATGGTTACAAATCTATCGCATTCCTTTGTAAACATTTTCTTATGTTGTTATTCAGCGCATTATATTCTAAAATTAAAGCGAGTTGGAAGTTTTCTTTGCTATTTTCTTTTGCTTCTCTTTTTTCTATCATTGATTTTGTTTGTTTCACAATCGGGATATATCTATCCCCTCTACCTCTCTCTACTTCCTCCCTAATATTTCTAATCATATTAATGGGATAACCCCTATCCAAAAACATTTTTTCCAGTACTTCACATTCTATAATAAAGTCTGTATCGGAGCTTGTCATACGACAACCTCTCACAAATTGTCCCTTGACAATATTTGTCTTACAGCGCATGGGGTGTGCACTGTCAAAATGTAAAAAGGTATTACAATAAGTAGATTTTCTGTATATTTTAGACTCTAAAATTTCCCCCACTTTATAAATTTCTAAATCTAAATATTGCAATATATTGTCAGATATCTTATATGTGAATTTTAAAAAATCAGTGGTTTCATTTAAATAAACCATAAATTCCTCAAATTTTTCCTTGCCCCCTATCTAAAATATAACAATATCATCCAGGAATCTACGGTAAAGGATCCAATAGATACTAAAAGGGGATTTTAAAACATATTTGTCCTCGCATTTAGCCAAAACCAAGTTGGCATAGGTGGGGGCACAAGTCGCTCCCATTGCTACCCCCTGGGTTTGCTTAGAAAATTCCCCATTAAAAAATAAAAAATTATTTTGTAGTACCATCTCCGTTAACCAAACATTTACTAATTTTTCATTATCGGTTAATATTTCACTTTCATATACTATTTCTTCAAACATGTTCGCACCCTGCCTATAAGGTATCGAGGAAAACAAATCTATGACTTCTCTAGTTATAAACAAAAGGTCTTTGTGGTAAACCACTTCAGAAATTTCTTTTAAAAGGTCCCATGAATCCTTTAAAATATATTCATTTTCCACCCATAATTTCTTATTTTTTTAGATCCACATATTTTGCTAGCGGGTGTGTTTTGGATCCTTCTGCTGATACTATGGGCCTTAATGGTGGGTCAATCTCATTTTTATGTATTTTCGGTATTCTGAAAATAGTAGGGATCTTTGGTTTTTCCACTTGAAGAAATAAAAATGTACTGTAATCAATAAGACCTTCATTTAACATGTCCCTTAAGTTTAAATCTATCTTGTTGTAGGCTATATTAATTTAATTTTTAGAGAAATAATTATATTTTGAGTCATCCCATAAGATAGCATACATTTTACGGTCATATTCTGTCTTATCCATAATTATGATACCTCCCCCTTTGTCCGGTTTCATTATTCTTATATTAGGGTCATTTTTCATTTCATACAATAACTGTTTTTCTTTTTTATTCAGACTAGTATGGTACTTGATACATTCTTCTTCTTTACTAATTTCTTTTTCCATTATTTTTTCCAAATTTCTTAATTGGGGGTGTAATGGGGGGTTAAAGGTAGTTTTACATTTTTATTCCTTATTGTGTTCTGTTGTTGTATTGGGAAGCAAAATTTTCAAATTAACTTTTTTTAAAAATATTTTAATATCCAACAAAGATTTAGCTATGTCACCCTTAATATATGGGATAAACTTTAAACCCTTGGATAAAAGCTTAAAATGTTTCTTTTCTAAATCAAGATGACTAAAATTGCAAATAGTAAAATTATCAAATACACACCTATTACCAATGGTGGTTATTTCCTGTGAATGGTTTTTGGTGAGGTAGGGAACATCTAGTATCTCCCCCTCCCTCTCTCCCCCCTCCACTGAAAATTTGTCGTAGCATGCCCCTGTTTATTCATAAGTCTTTCAGACCTCCTTAATGGGGGAAATGCTTGTTCATACTCATATTCCCCCTGTATAGCGTTAGTGTCAACTCCATGCCTATTGTCTACCCTCGTGTTTTCTTGATACTGAAAATTGTCCCAAGGGTATCGTTTGTGTGGGGGGTTGGGGTAACTATAATTATTACTATATTCATAGATGTCCCTATCCAATTTCTTCATCTTTCTTTGTACTAGATTGTCACTAGTCTTGTCAATGTCCTTCCTAATATTAAAATATTTATCTTTTTCATCCTCCATTGTAAACATTAAATCATTTTTAATACACTGGTCTAAATATTCAATATCCCTTTGTAATTCATCTTGTATTCGACTATTTTCACAAATAATTAATCTTAACACATCCAAGCCACATTTATTAAACACTTCTATCAATTCTTTGTGAAACACAGACCCCATAGTGACATTGTTGGGAAATTTGTAAACTCGTAGGCCTTTAGGTACAATTTCTCTGGATATACATTCTTTCAAGTAAGTGTTCTCAATGTCTAGAGTCCTATATTTACCCATCAATTTAGCTAAAAGGTCTAAGTTCTCACGATATGTATTATTGTTAGTTAGAAAATTCTTGTCTTTGTTACCATGATTAAAATAATATTTATAGTGAAGCCATTCTTTTGTCTCCTTATGGAGTTTAACAGTACCTTGTTCCTCAGCTGAATTCTGAGGTTTAGGTTGTCCTGAGCCCTTATTACTACGAGCATTAACATCTTTCGTGTTAGTAGGACTTCTCAGTATCATAGGCGTGCTTGCAGGATTAAAAGTGCCGCTTGTGGATTCCTTATGGATTCTGGTGTCTCCTCTACCACCAATAAGCTCCATAGACCGACCGGTAAAGTCAGAGTCCTTATTAGATAACCCTTCGGTTCCTGTGGAGGAAAGTTTTTTAAAATTTCCATACATTTCCACAAGCGAAAGGCTGATGGGCGTGAGTAAATTTATCAGTTCCGTCAATTGACCTACCAGCTTACGAGTCTGGTCTAGGTCTTCCTGTCCCGTCGGAGCAGGAGCTGCCTGCTTCTCCATCCTCCGTGCCACAAAAAAAAACAAGAACTAGGTGAAAAGTAGACCACAACCAAAACCAATAACCAAAAAAATGTAAATCCACAGAGAGCGAAGAAGCAGTCCAATTCTAAAAATGTATTGAGCACACACAAAAATTAAAACCATAAACTAAACCTTTGGATTCACAGTTATAATAATTACTGCTAGTGATCCATCTATCCCTACTTTCCAGGTAAAATTTATTTAAATTAATAATGTAAGGCATTGTGCACAATGGCCACATTTGTAAGTACCCACTTTGTTTGTCCTTTTGATACATTTTTTATTTTTACTTTCCAATATATTCCTAATGCTTTGAGAATTTTTATAAATTATATTGGGTGGAATGCCATCCAACTTAACTATATCTGTAATGGTTACAAATCTATCCCATTCCTTTGTAAAAAATTTTCTTATGTTGTTATTCAGGGCATTATATTCTAAAATTAAAGCTAGTTGGAAAGATATATAGAAACAAAGTCAGGTATGACAGGTAGGGAAGATACAAGAGTTTTTGACAAAAAAGTAGTGATGTATGTTAAATTATCTCCTGCTTCATGCAGTTAGATTCAGTGGGGTACAGTGCTGGAAAGTGGTGAGTAAAGTAATGACTGCATTTGTAAAAAATAAAAAATGCAAGAAACCCAATATTAAAGCAGTATATTTCTCATGGACTGTATACTGATTACCATTTTATTACACAGTGGGCAATACAGTGAAATGCTCAGCAAAGTCATAATATGAAGTTCATTATATCAGCATCACACAGAAAGATAAATCATCTTACAACTACAGAACTGTAGGACTGAAAGCAACGAGAAACATACTTACTGAATGACTCAAAACATTGCTGTTCATGTTCTCTAACCTAGTGGATAAGCTTTTTGGGATACCTTCTCTGAAAATCATCAAAACGACAATGACAATGGTCTGACAATTTTGTTCATGTGTCTGTTTTTCTACACAGGCCAACTTGAACTCCTTGCAACCTATCCCTGTAGGTGGTGCAGTATATGTGGAGAAAGATTTTAGTCTCTTTGGAACACTGGCTTGGTGCTTTGCCTTAGGCTCTCAGAGTGTGAGCCATGTTTCAGACAAAATGACTATAAAAAGCTCAGATATCTGTGGGTTTGGACACTGCTGTGTGAAGCACACCCATCGTCTAAGATGCCTCCTACAGGTGCATTTGCAAAAGTCACACAGAGCTAATTTGTATTTGTGCAAACTTGCTTACAATGATGGGGACATTTGTGCAATAATGTGATTCACAAATAAATGTGCCAAAAGGCCTTGTTTACATAAGAACTTTGATCTACTGTTGTTGAAATGTTGTATAGGTTGCCATTTTGCACTTTGCTGATAGCCACATTTGTAGAAGATCATTGGAAAGCCAAAGTGAAAGCAAACAAATATGTTGAAATTGAGGTTACAGGGGTGTAAGGGGGAACATACTCATGACATTTCCTTTCAGTAAGGATAGAGCAGAAAGTGCATCTACAGTGCTGGTAAGAGCAATACTTACTACTGCTAGTAACAGAAAGGACCCAGGAAGTTAGAACTGGGGAGTCCACCTCTACAAAGATTCCAGTCATAGGTGGAGTCCCTCAGGGATCAGTCCTTGTACCGCTCCTTTTTTGGCATTTACTTCTCAGAAGTCAAGGCCAATGTCAGTGGTCTCTGGATGATTAAATTTGCAGATGATTGCAAATTAGCAGCTGTCAATGAATCTCACACTGACACAAATGTTCTTCAGAAGGGGCTGACACAGACAAACAGCTGGTGTCAGAGCCATGGACTAAAACTAAATGCCAAGAAATGCATAATAGTATCCTTAGGGAAGTCATCCATCCCTAGCAACTATCATATTGACAACACACCCCTTAGAGTTGACCCAGTAGTCAGGGACTTATGGACACACATAAATAGTAAACTAGCCTTTGACCATTGCATGTCTACAATGGTGAGGAATAATGCTATGTGGTGCAACTTATAAACAAAGGTATGGCATCTAAGTCCAAGGAAAGTATTGTTCCACTGTATTTGGCATTCATCAGACCTGTCATTGAGTACAATGCTCCCTTTGGTATGTACCTAACCAGGCATATCCAACAAATGGAATGTCCACAGAGGTTCCTCACTAAAAGAATACAGGGTGTAAGTAAAATGTCCTATGCAGACCGCCTCAAAAACCTATCCTTGAATTCTGTCTGCTACAGGCTTTTGAGGGGAGGTCTATGCCTGGCATATAGTGCATTGTGAACCCCACTCTGATGGACCACCTGCATATTCACAAAACAAACAGCACCAGTATATCTCATTCTAAAGACTTAAACCTTGCCTGGCTGTGATATAAATAGAACCTGCTGGAGAGATACGTATATATCCCAGAGACTACCCTGTCTCTGGAACAGGCTCCCCATCCATGTGAAGCAGAGTTCCTCCCTAACCCAATTCAAGTGCAACTTGGGCAATTGGATGGGAAACTGGAAATTCATCCCTGGTTTGTCATCTATGTCTCTAATGGGCACAGGTAACCTGTAAATGGTTCATCTCCCAGGCCCTAGCTTGTAAATGTTTAATCTCCGAAGGCCTTGCTTACACTTATCAAGGGTATCAGAACTTATCAAGGGTATCAGAACTTATCAGAGATTTGGGATGCATGGCTAGGCTTAAAAAGGCCCTTGTGGTCATTAGCCTAATAAACAGCTATGAACTGTGTTCAATCAGCATAATCAACTGCATTTTTACTTTTTATTGTATATTAGAATAGATATTGTTAGGGTTGGCAGTGTTAGTGGCACCTAGCAATAGCACTGCACAGGACAATTGTGCACATACATAACTGCGTTTACTAAAACACACAAACAAGTTCTTAGAAGGCTAGACTCTCAATCCCCCCACCACCACATGACATACAACAGGTAAGTCAAGCATACAATGAAGTTTTAGGCACTATAATGCACAGCTCAGTGCTTAGCTGATATACAGAAACATGCACACACACACACACACACACACACACACACACACACACACACACACACACACACACACACACACACACACACACACACTCTATTGTTAAAAGTGGATATAGCGGAGTGTGTACGCTGCCCATGTTTCTATGTTGGCATGACCAACAACATGTTCAAGGTTAGGATTTTGCAACACATGGGTAGTATCAGGAATTGTGATTTGAGTAATGCCTTGTATAGACATATTAGTGGCCATCCAACACACAGTTTTAAATTCAGGGCCATTGTCAATATAAGATTGAATAACAGGGGGGGGGATATTAAACATTTGACAGCCCTAGCTGAATCCAAATGGATTGTAGAATTTATGGCACATAGGGAACCGGGGCTTAATGATGTTTTACCTATTAAACCGACCCTCCTAATAGGCGGGTTTTTCATTAGATGCTATTGGGGGTTCATCTTTTAAAAATGTTATTGATTTAATGTGTGTTTGTCTGAAGAAGGGTTTATCCCGAAAGCGCTAACTTTGTTTCACTGTTTGATTAAATTTTAATCTGGTTTTACTCGTACAGCAGTGTCCTGTTACTTTTGTTTGGTTTTGCACGCAATTTTGGAGTACAGCAGGACTTTGGCACAGCGTACCAATTTTGGCTTTTGTGTTTGGACTATTTGTGTTTGTACGCTATGCATGCTGCGAGTGGTATGGCAAGAAGTGACTCTTTTTCCTCTACTATGTCTTCAAGTGAAGCAAGTAATGGTCGAAGCAGTAAGTCACTGATTATACAAGATAATCCGCTTCTGAATCTGGGCTTTATGGTCCAGAAGGAAGGACAACAGGGTCGAACAGCTCCGGTGGCTGTTGATAGAGCATTTGAGGATCTGATGCATGACTTGTCTTTTAAGGTTAATAAGATGCAGCATCTACAATGGCAGGCTTTTCACTTAGAAGCATGTCTCAATTATGGCATTGTGCCTAGAGGCATGAGGATTTTATGTATGCCAGCTCAGGGAGATCGGTACCCTGAACTGCTAGCCAGGTGGCAATCACTGAATATTAACACTAGCTTTCAGTACATGCACTTACTCAATGAGTTTTTTGCTCCGGAGCTAGAAGGGCTGAAGAAAGATGTCAAAAGTTTGTATAACAAGCTCACATCTGAATTTAGAGATGGGAAATGTGTGCAGAGACTAGAAGCTCTACATGAATCATTCAATATTAGCGCTGAAAAGATTCGTAATACCAAGATGAATAAGATAAAAAGAGATTATGAGGATTTTGTTAGAGAGGAACATTTTTGTTTGGCCGAGGCACAGCCAAGCATCTACGGAGAATGTTAAGCGTACTGAAAGGAAGTCAGTTACACGTCCTATGGAGGGGCATGACAGCCAAGTGAGTGAACCTAGCATGGTTCAAACTGTTACAACAGGTAACTTTCTCCCTCCGTCAGCACTGGTAGTACAGAATGCTGATATGGAGGGGAATGCTAATAGCAACGTCTTGGATATAGATGTAGCTACCTCTGCTGGAATAGCACATGAAGAGAGGGTTACGCGTCCTTGTGAGACGCACATCAGTCCTTTATCCACTGATGTAACTGTCCCAGAAGCGGTAGTTTTGTCGTCCACCTCTCTTAGGGACTCTGAAGATGGCTTTCATGGATCTGGTGCACGCCCCAAGGTGATTCAGGGGCCTTTGCATTTTTTGGAGAAACTACCCACCCCAGTGAAGAAGAAAGGGGCGTAGAAGAGATCCTCAAGCGAGGACAGAAATGTGGACAAGAGGAGATGGACTTTACAATGACTGCTCATATACATACTGGTATTGTTTACAATTTATCATCTTATGTACTTAATAATGATGAAATGACAGTCCTTAACAAAGGATTTACTTTTGTACCCAGCAGGGTTTGCATATACAATGAAGTTATCATGGATTTGATGTTATTTTGTCGCAATATTATGCTGAAATTGATGTTTGGTAATACTGAATATAACAGCACACTGCCTAAAAAACCGAGCTGTTTTGTACCTCACTTTACGCCAGCTTTGAATCTTTTTATGAATGGGTGTGAGAGGGACTTGATTAAATATTTCAGTGATGGGAATTTTAGTACGTATTATAATATGACTATGGCGCAAAAGCAAGCTTTACAGGGCATGATGGATAATAATGATATAACAATTAAAATGGCTGACAAGGGAGGAGCAGTCATAGTCCTTGACACGAGTTGGTATAATAACAAATTAAAGAATATGTTGAAGATGGATGACACTTATGAAGAGATTAATCCGTTAAGGGTTAGACTTATCATTGACAAAGTACACCAGCGACTAGGATCTTTACAGAATGACATGAAGATAGCGCAGGAAACATTTGAGTTCCTGTGGGTAGAGAAACCAGTCACACCTGTGTTCAAGGCCTTGCCTAAAATACACAAATCACTGAGTGACCCACCCCTGAGACCTATAGTATCAGGCAGGGGTTGGGTCACTGAGAACATTTCGATCTGGTTGGAAGTTACCCTTGAAACATACATGGAAATGATCAGCAACATCCTTGTAGATACAGGGCATTTTTTGAGACTTTTGGGTGATGTAGTTAAACCTGATGGTGTGAACAGACTATTGATGGTCACTTTGGACGTGAATAGTCTGTTCACAGTTATCCACAATGATTATGGTATAGCATCTGTGTGTGAGCTTCTCAGAGGTCTGGGGGCAACCATCCACAAGGTAGAGTTAGTGAAGGATATGTTGACTTTGGTTTTGGAGAACAATGTCTTCATAGGAGGAGGTTCTTTGTTTAGGCAAGCACGGGGGGTAGCCATGGGTACCCCCTGTGCAAACACCTATGCCAATCTTGTTCTCTCCAAATGGGAATCATCTGAGATCCTGAACAACAGCAGGTGGAAGGACTACATTTCTATGTATGTCCATTTTGTAGATGATATCTTTATCTTATGGAATGGCGACTGCAATTCCTTTGATTGTTTTCTATCGTACATCCATTCCACCACCACTTTTTTTAAATTTACTGCAAACATGTCCTTTACACGTATAGAATGTTTAGATGTCTGTGTGGAACAAACACAAGATGGCTTTGTTTCCAGTCTATACAGGAAAGAATGTTGGCAAAATACTCTACTATCATTCGATAGTATGCACCCCCGCCATGTGTTCCCTAACATAATTAAAGGACAGGTGAGTCGTATATCTAGGGTGTGTACCCTAGACACACAATTTGATGTAGAATTGGATAATATTGACCAGTGTTTTAAGGACAGGGGCTATGGTAATGGCCTGGTACATAAAGTCATTGATAATAGTATAGGGCTTAGGAAGACAAGGTATAAGCCATGGTTGAAAAGGTCTCATGGAGAAAAATCCATAGTTAGTAATAGGAGTGGTTATATGCAAGGGGGCCCTAAGTTATTGTTTACTTATGGTAGTAACATCAATGATATTTGTAAAATTGTACAGAATAACTGGAACATCTTGACCAGTGATGTGGGTCTCAGGGATATTGTTGGCAACAATCCCATGTTTCGATACAGAAGGAATAGGAATCTTAAGGACCTACTTTGCAGTGAAAGGATGGGTCCTAATAGTAGGACGTTTAATATCCAAGCAGGGACATACCCCTGTGGTATATATAAGGCCTGTGTCCATATTAATAAGGAAGTTGAGTTCAAACATCCAGTGACCCAAAAGATATTCCATCTACAAGGGAGGGCCACATGTAGGACTCCAAATATTGTATACCTAGCGGAGTGTGTATGCTGCCCATGTTTCTATGTTGGCATGACCAACAACATGTTCAAGGTTAGGATTTTGCAACACATGGGTAGTATCTGGAATTGTGATTTGAGTAATGCCTTGTATAGACATATTAGTGGCCATCCAACACACAGTTTTAAATTCAGGGCCATTGTCAATATAAGATTGAATAACAGGGGGGGGGGGGGGTATTAAACATTTGACAGCCCTAGCTGAATCCAAATGGATTGTAGAATTTATGGCACATAGGGAACCGGGGCTTAATGATGTTTTACCTATTAAACCGACCCTCCTAAATAGGTGGGTTTTTCATTAGATGCTATTGGCTGGTTTATCTTTTAAAAATGTCATTGATTTAATGTGTGTGGGTCTGAAGAAGGGTTTATCCCAAAAGCGCTAACTTTGTTTCACTGTTTGATTAAATTTTAATCTGGTTTTACTCGTACAGCAGTGTCCTGTTACTTTTGTTTGGTTTTGCACGCTATTTTGGAGTACAGCAGGACTTTGGCACAGTGTACCAATTTTGGCTTTTATGAGCAAAGTAGGTAGATACTAGACTAAAACTGAAGAGCTGTGGTTGATTTTGATTGGACAGTACTCACTCAGTAATCACACAGTACTTGGCTATGTATATATAGTATGAAAACCATATTATTTCTAACACAGGCAGGGGTGAGGCACAATTTAGTAGGCAAACCAAAACATTCCAGATTTCATATTTGTTATTAAGGCTGTATCTGCATGAAGGGTTACTTTCATGTCTAACGTACCCTGTTTCACTCATCATCCTCCTGTTCCAATCCCTGCCTCTCTTCCTCACTGGTATGTCATGCAGTTGTGTCACTGTCTAAAGACAGTTGTGCAAATGATGATGGCTGTGACTATATCGACTACACATTTGTATACAGAGTGTGCAGGTATGTCTGATGTCTGATGTGTGGTGTGAGCTGACTATACACTATACAGCATGGCCCACAGGAACCACTGTATGCACCATGCTTTATCAGTGTAATTCTACCTTGTCATATAGTGAATGTCAAGGCCCATAGCTGGCTCCTAAATGCTGGTGCTTCTTCTGCACTGGTGTGTATTGTACACAACCTTGTCTGAAGGGGTGCTGTGCTGCTGCCATCAGCCGACTGTCCTTGTTATCACTAGTGAAAGGGTTATTTGGTGCCCAGCAGAGAAGTGCATGATGGTTGGGGGGAGGGGTCTGCATGTGCTTTCTGTGGTACTGGCACACCACACAGATGCAAAATTATACCTGCAGATAGTAGCAGGGTCATGCAGAACCAGGCAGCATAAAGAGGCTTTAAGAAGTCCAAACATTCGCACAATGATTGCCCGTATTTGAGATGGTGCTGTGCTGTAGTGATCCTCTGCAGATTTATTTTATTTTATTTATTTATTTATTTATTTAACATTTGTTGACCGGGAATGTCAGACTAGGTTCCACAGACCCTGTTTTCAGCGGAGGCCCGGGGAGAAATGCTCCAGATGCATGTCTTTGGAAAGTGGGAGGAAACCGGAGTACCCGGAGGAAACCCACGCGAACACAGGGAGAACATGCAAACTCCACACAGAAGGCACCCCAGCTGAGAATCGAACCGGAGAACCTCTTGCTGTGAGGTGACAATGTTAACCACTGCACCACTGTGCTGCCCGATTCTTTTGGATTATTGACTTGCATCATTAGTCAAAGTTCAAATCTCTATCTTGCATCTCCTGAAAAACACAACTGGGAGGGGAGAGCTCATGACGACTGGGAACTAATACTCACTCTATATAAAATAGATTAGGGAATATTCAGTAATTTATGCTGTACTTACCTACTATGTATCCATCCAGTATCCTATAATGCAAGAGGTGGTGATGTGGTGAACTTATGTGCAAAATATGAGAATCATGCACACTGTCAGAATGCTGTCTGATACATTGCTTATACCAGCAGGTGCATTACACAGTTCCTGGAAGGATATGAAATAGTAGCCCATTCTGTTACATTACCTCTCATCCTGTGGGCCAGGTACCACAGGGAAGTGTGCCAGACTATAGAAAGAATTATTGGTGGTAGGTCACTCCTTTGGTGACTTTGGAAAATAGATATGTCCATCTGCATGGGATTCAATAACATTAAAAGAATGCTACAGCATCCTTGAGGCCGAAGTCTGTGAGATACCCAACAGGCCTCCAGTCTGTCTCCGAAAGGTCCCTGTGGCACATATAATGAGTACTAAGCATACCTCCTTATCTGCAGGAATAGGAAGCATTATCTTACTTCCAGTTTGTGAACTTCACAGCTTCATAAAATCCCTGATATCCACATTTACATGATACTGTGTCCTGTCCAGGAGTAAATCATGAAAGAATCTTATGCTCCTCAAAACTGGAATGCATTAACTGCTACTACTAATGCCTTTGTCTTGGAAGCCTATTGCTGGACATTGCAACTGGTTACAGAAACCATGACAACAGGTGCCCCAGAACAAAAAACAATGAAACTCACAGCCACACCAATCATATTTGCTGAGTGCAAAATAACCACAAATGGCATTGCTTGCCTTTTTATGACCTATGGGTACAACGTGCAATTGCATAACAATATATGACTGCACCATAAAAGGAAGAACATGCACAACAGTACTATACCATCCGCATGGCATGTACATAAATCGCCTCTTTTAAATGCCATTTTGCAATTATTTGCATATAACCCCCTTCTGTGACTTTTTAATGTTGCACATGGAAGCATCAAGTGTCTATGAATCGGACGTGATTTGCACGCCTGCAACTTGTGTGCGCATGTATAACTGAATGAATATCACACCTAGACTTAACAAGATGGACAGCAGATCATCACTTTTTACTAAAAAACCTGTGGCTTTCCTGAGTCACTGTTATAATTAGGTAAGAGAGAAATACAACGAAATATACTGTGCTTTACATATTTTAAAATGATGACAGAAGCTGTCAACTTAAGACAGTTGAAAAAAAAGGTGATTTTATGAGATTTTTTCCTTCAGTGTTTACTAACTGTTAATTGTACCCATTTGCAGTGCATTCATAACCTTATAAAAGCAGCTGGCTTTCAAACAGGAGGCATTGTCCCAGCTACTTTTACGCATGCTTCCATCATACCTTTAGCAAACGTTAAAACTCTTACAAATCTAAAAGGGTATAGATCAATTTCCAAATTATTCCCTCTTACAAAAATATTGGAAAAACTTATGTAAACAACTTTTTAAATGTATCAAGACTATGGCCTGTTATGTGATCAACATGATGATTTCAGGAACCCCTTTGCCACCAAGATGGCCTTACTTACTGCCCCAGGCAGTATCATTATTAATGATGATCACATTTTAGCAGGTGTGTGCAGCTCTAACCAAGGCTTTTGAGACAACCCCAATATACTCTCACAAAAAAATCTAAAAAACTTAACTTTCACAACAATACAATAACTTGGTTCTAAAATCGCCTAAAAGATGTAGTACCAGTACAGATCTTTTCTGTTAATAACTTCTCTGCTCATGCCACACTTAACACTGTGTCCCCCAAGGCCCTCTTTGGGCCCTTTACTTTTCTCACTATTCATAAAGAGCCGCACTTTGGATCTTCCGCAACTCAGTGTTATAATGCATGAATGATATTCTGTTGGTGGAATCAAACATACTATTAGTCAATAACTCTAATACTAATGCTATAGTATTCTTAAGCATTAAGAACCTATCTTCCATACCTGACATCCTGTTGTGAGACTTAAATGGAAATATCATTCCAAACACTAAGGAGCAAAAATACCTGGGATTTACCTTAGACCCTCTTTTAAACTGTTTCATTTGTACTGACAACATAACCTCTAAAGCTCTCTACCAACTTAAATTGTGTGATCATATCTTTCACCTCATTTCTTCAGCCTCTAGCAAAACAGTGGCCAAAAGGTGTCCACCAACTGCAATTCCGCTATCATATTTTGCACTTCTCTTCAGTCTGCCAAAAAGCAATAGGCAAAAAAGGTCTCAGCCAACTTAAATTTTGCTATCATATGTTGCACCTCTTCTGGCCTGCCTCTAGCAAAGTAATAACTAAAAAACATGCTAATGACCAAGCTTTAATATGCATTGCCTCTACTAAGTATGCACAGAGCCTATAATTACCAAAAATACCAGCTACTGAATTAAAAGCATGTAGGTTCGCTCTCTTATTATTTATTTAACATTTGTTTACCAGGAGAGTCTATGACAGAGCCTAATTTCAGTGGAGACCCAGGAAAAACACCCCAGATGCATATCTTTGGAATGTGGATGGAAACCAGAGCACCCAGAGGAAACCCACTCGAATGCAGGGAGGGCATGCAGACTCCACACAGAAGGCACCTCAGCCAAAAATCGAACAGGAGAACTTCTTGCTGTGAGACAACAATACTAACCACTGCACCAGTGCGTCACCTTATCAGGCCAAAATGCTCACCATTGTGACTTACTTTATAAACTCCACTGACTCATTATTCCTAATACAGGTAACCTTATTTCATTTACCTTGGTATACAAAACTGTACTTCTGGGTTACTGCCACGCCTTGAAAAGAAGTAGCCAAGATAACATCATCATTCTCTCCAGAACTTGATTTAAAGAAACAATTGTCAAGAAAGTATTTTACAAAAAGAGGCCCTACTCTTTATAACCACCTGCCCAGTAAAGTAAAGCATGAGACAGCCCCTTCCTTTACAAATAATCCAAATCATATAACCAAGATATAGGCTAATGATTCTCTTATCTGCTTATATTAATCTGCATCATACCATTGAACTGTATCTTGTTGAAAATCTGTTCACTGTGGCACTTGTATATTATGTACATATAGTACTTATAACATCAACTAAATTACTACTACATCTTGTTGAAAATCTATTCACTGTGGTAACTGTGTATTTTAAGAATTGATAAGATGGTACTGTACTGCAGTTAACTGGAAACAACTGAAAAGAGACTGAAATGAAAGTCTTTATCTTACCCAAACTCCTGCTGAAC
The DNA here is from genome assembly GCF_019279795.1 of Protopterus annectens. NCBI lineage: Eukaryota > Metazoa > Chordata > Ceratodontiformes > Protopteridae > Protopterus > Protopterus annectens. The sequence continues at coordinate 987,037,409 of NC_056726.1, read as the reverse complement.
AGGTGCCAGTCTCTCCTTTATGGGCCAGGTATTGTGTACTTTTTCGAATTAATTCTCCAAACACTGTAGTTCATTTAACAAGGCTTTATTAGATGTCTACAATATCCAAATACTGTCTTCATTAACAGTGCTGATAATAACAGTGCTGGTAAATATGTTCTGCACATATCTGCTGATTGTCCTGAATGCTGTAAATGGAACCAGTCTTTATTTGACTTGACTTCAGTACTCAGGTTTGAGTGTCTGTATTGTAATTAATCGTCTCCGTAATGTCAGGTAAAATGAACTAACCTTAACTGACTTCTCTAACTGTATCTGAAGTATATTTTAATAATACCAAAATCCTGTGATGCTTTACATGCCTTCTTAGCCTTGGTTCCCTTGGTTTCCAGGCCTCGTCTTAATCTAACATTCCATTAAGGAACATTCTGTAGCTGGCAAGATTGTATCTTTCCATTGAGAAAAGAACATTCTGTATTTGTGTATTTTCTGCACACTTTATGTTTACCTTTCCTTTCTAATAAACTGTCTCTCATGCTTGACCAGCAAGTTTATGCTGGTCTTTCTACTTAACTGTCTTTTATGCATAAATGAAGCACAATTTATAGGCCTATTTTACCCTTTAGCCTGTCTAATAGCTACTTTAAAATGGAAGTCCCTAATCTAACAGTTGCCCATGAGGTCCCTGACGAAAGTCTACAGGGACCTACTTCTGTAATTACTTTACATCTGTATTGCTAACTACTATATACAGCTTTATGCTACCCAAGTGATAATCTGAAAATATATATTTTTTTAATTTGGTAAACCTGCAATTTCAATTTTGACTACTATGTGTCACTTAAACATTTATGGACTGTTTGGATTGAAGTTGCTTAACTTTATGATTTAATTATAACAAGGCAATTGTTTAAACTTGCAATTTTAACTTTGACCACCAGGCTTGAAGTCTGTTAACATTATGATTTGATTTTCATATTACCTAGATTCATAGTCTTTAGAGTCTTTAATAAGTTCTGATGTATGAGTGATATAAAACCTGTACATTATTCTGAAAATGAGTGTCTTTTAATTCTGTGGCTTTTAAAGCTGATTGCCCTGTCTTTGTGAATCTTCATTTAAGTTAGACAGAGTACAAACTGTTAACCCTGCCTATTTTTCAGGTTTAACAGGCTTCATAATCTTTTGCTGACTGTAAATAATTTTGTACTATGCATTTAAAATGATATTGTAACAAGTTTTGTAATCTTTTGCTGATTGTAAATTATTTTTGTAAAATTCTTTTCTCTGAGGAGCTTTTCTCCCTGGGTCTCTGCTGAAAATAAGCCAAAAGCTCAATCAGACTAACCCGGCTAACAAATGTAAAATAAATAAATAATAAATACATTCTTCCATATCTCTGTATGCTGTAATGATAAAGTTACACTGTTTATTATCTATTTTTTTACCTTATGAACTGGTACCTTAGTATACTATGATGTCTCCCTCTTATAGCAAATGAAACCTTTTTCTGTTGTTCATAGATTTAAATCTTTAAACATTGTACTGTTTCTTTTTATGGTATAGTCTATCAAGCATGATGGCTATTTTCTGAAGACTAATTGAAATCTGCATTAAAGAGATAACTTATAAGTGGTCTTGAAGCATAATCACCATATCCTGTGTTAACTTGTGTGTCTATAAATTTTCATTTAAATTTGCTCTATAATGCTACTTACCTTTTTTAACTTTTATGAATATTTATGAGCTATAATAGTTTACTAAAACCTATACTTTCTGTATTTCAGGTCTATACCTTTGAATTGTCTGTTAGTGTCCCCTTAATTTTCTGACTAATGTACAATAATTATGTAAAGTGCACTGCAATCTGTAAGCTAATTAACATATTAAGCCTGACCTGTTATGCCTTGAGTGCATTGAATAACTATTACTACATATTCTTTAGATAACTTATCACAATAGTTTACTACACTTATGCTTTCTGTATTTCAGGTCTATACCTTTGCATTTTATGTAATGCACAATAATTATGTAAATTGTACTGTAATTTGTAAATTAATTAACAAATTAAGCCTGCCATGTTATACCTTGAGTATACTGAATAACTATTACTATCTATTATTTAAATAACTTATTTTAATAAGCCTGTAAAAAATAATTCTGTTACTTTACCCTTAACTTGTTGTTGTTTGTCTTTCAGCTTTTCCCTATTAGGGGTCGCCACAGCGGAACTCCAGTCCACTAATGACTGGCAGGAGATTTTCACTAACGTCGAGGTGCCAGCTTGACATTCAACCTTCAACAAAGGCACGCCCATTTACGCATGTCTTTCGAACGCCCACCCAACCACAGGGAGGACATGCAGACTCCACACAGAAGGCACTCCCCATACTCCAGCCGAGAATCAAACAGGAGAACCTCTAGCTGTGAGGCAACAATGCTACCGCTGCACCACCACGGATTACTTTACCCTTAACTAATGACTAAATAATGTAATTCTGTTACTTTACCCTTAACTAATGACTGAATAATGTGAAGAAACTGAGTATTATTTTTATGCTCCATGATTTGACTGAAATGTACTACACTGAGCACATAACTGAGTATAAATGTCATATTCTGAATCTTGACTGACTAGTCCCTAATCTAACATGTATTATATATGTATAGTACGTATAACCTCATAAACTAAATCACTAATACTATCTGTAGCTTTTTTTACTCTACAGTCATTGTTATTTTATTGTCTGCACTTCAGTCTCTTGCAGATGCTCTCTTTCCTCATCTCTGTTTTATTTACCCTTATTAGCTTATGCTTTATATCCAGGTTGTGACTGAAAAGGGTCAATTAATCAGCATACTTACTAGGTAACAAATTATAAACTAATATAATAAATAATAAATAAAAATAGCTAACTTAAAAAAGAACACTTAAAAATGCATCAGTCAAAATATTTTCTAGTTTAAGCAAACATGACAGTTTCTCTAGCTGAAATCCCACAGTGCATTCCTTTCATTTGCCAATGCTATAGTTACAAAACATAATTGTCAAAAGCTTCAGTTTTATTACCATAGAATTATTACCTTTGACACGTTGTTCTGAATGGTGATAAAAAACAACAATGAAATCTACTAGTGTTATTTCTTTTCCTGTCAGTAATATATTTTCTTTAGTGGCACTTGCCTTCTTTTCCTACTGCGATGCATTTTGCAGTACACGTCTATGATTTATTACACTGCCTTCCTTTCCATTCTCAGATTCGGAAGCAACTCCGCACTATCTGCTGGTCCTTATCAGGAGATATTAAGCATTTATTTATGCTAGATTAAGAGTGCTTCTGTTCTCTGTAAAATGTCAACTTGAGCAATATTTGTACTCCACAATATAATTAAAAAGTAGTTACTTAGTAATGGGTGCAGACTTGAGAGAAGTCTTGGATTTCGCATTGTTTTTTATTTTTCTAATACTGCCTAATCTCCGTCTTTCTGACTGTCAGTCTGTTTGTCTGTCACATTACAAGTATCAGAAGCACAGTTGTACATTACTGGTACTCCTGAGCAGAGGGTTAGTTACTTGCCCATATAATTTAATTTATCAATTTTATTTTGCTGTGTGGCACATTTGAAATAGCTCATTAAATGAGTCCATCTAAGTCGTCATGAAAATTGTCAGACATTATACTCACATGGCACTTTTATATGGGTACCAAAGCTTCTCTAATGTTAAAAAAATTAAATTAACTCTGAACTAATCAGGCACTCTTCAGTTACATCTAGTGTCACACGTACAAACATTATGCAGCCATGCAGAGTATGCTGCATGGTTCTGGTCCATAAGTCCAAAGCTCAGAATATACTGGTCTTGGAAAACATTATCAAGCTCCAGTGATTAAAATCAATAATCCAGTTTATTTGAGGCTACTCAAATACTATATGAATCCTAAGGATATATTTTGTTAATAAACATTTTAAAATTATGGCTCCAACATTCATGTATACATAAATTCAAACATTCGAGATCTGTGCACTACATAGGCTTTAAAGAAAATCACACATATTTTAATAGTTCAGATGCTATCTATATTCCCATAATAGTTTACATATGGAGAGCTGCTCATATGTCATCTATTGTCTACAGAACATAACATTTCAAAGGTATCAAAACAATCAAAAGCAGACATTCATAATTGAATATGTACATTTATTAAAGAAAATAGTATGTGCTTTGCCAGAGACTGCCCCTCCTATGGGACAGGCTTCTCATCCATGTGAAGTTCAGTTTATCTATTACTAAGCTGAAGTGCAACGTAGACCAATGGATGGAGAACAGGACATTTACGCCAGGCCTGGCACCCATGTGCATTATGGACAGTGGTAGCTTACAAATGCCTAGCCCTCAGTGTCCTATTTATATACAGGACATCGCTATTCTTTCAAGAAAACTTGGCTAGGCTTCGAAAGTCCCCCCACCCCAGGTCATTAGCCTAGTAACAGTCTGTGAATCTGTAAATCTATGAATGCACTTTATGTTCCTTTATGCAATACCTGACTGTCCAACAATACTACAATAATACTCGTTCGAGACATGTCCCATTCATTTATGTACGTTGTAATTCTGCTCTCCTTCTTCCTGCAATCATTCTGTTATAACTTCAAGCCTCTTTCCTTCTAGTATTAGTTCTTTTTTTCCCCACGGCATCAGATTGACTGTCTGTCACCGTAACCTACCTATGCAACACATCCACTGACTTTCTTACGCAACTTCTCATATGAAATACAAGATCACTTTATTTTGTCTTATTCTGTAACTTAGTTTCATAAAAAGTGAAAGCACATTTAGCACAGCTATTAAAGCATTTTTGCATGAAGCCACCTATGAACATCTATTTATTTATTTGCCAAACTCCCTGATTTGCATTAAGCTCAAAAAATATTTCACTCATTGCATGGCAGATGCCAGTTCTTAAGTGGGTAATGCTCTTCTTTATACAGTACGAACACTATATATATATATGTGATGTGCCACTCTGTGACTTGTGTTAAGACAGAACTTAAATTCTGTTATATAACCTTGTGAACTGCGATGAAAAACTCATGTATATATTACTATCCTGCCATAATGTATGCAGTATGATGTTGAAACTTGCCTCCTACTAGGTGAGGAAAAAGCCACAGTACTCTGCTACAAATAACTATGATGAATTGCTATACTTGTAGAACTAATGTCCGTCTTTTTTCTCATTTGATTTTATTGAAAATTTTAACAACAAAACATTAATATATGATAATAGAAATATTATAAAACAAATATACATATCTAAAAGAACAATAAACAACGACTAAAATAACTATTTACAATGGTGCCTACCATTAAACACTTTTTAAACAGAAAAAGACGTGATAAGAGTAGTAGTTATTTACTTTTACTTACTGAACCGTCTTATTATAACTCATCATGTTAAGTTAAGTACTATTTACATGTCACTGTTACCATTGAAACCCATTCCTATAATCCTGCTGTTCTGTTGTCCTTGGGGCCTGATTCATGAATAAAAAGTGTCCGATGACCAGTTCACTTGTCTGGTTACCAAACTGGCACAAACAAATAAGAAGGAGGGGAGGTCATAGTAAATCTGGTTGACATTTGTAATGATTTTTTTCATGGGATTTCTATTTGAAGTGAAGTTTCTAAATATGCTGTTCCACAGGCCTCTTGGCAGCTGAAAATGCCACAATTATTGTGGAATACATTCAAGAAAATATTTCACAGACTAATGCCACGAATATTGTGGACTACATTCAAGAAAATGTTTCACAGATTACCCTAGTTTTAACTTTTTTTGGTAATCTAAAATATCATCGGGTGATCTGTTATAAAGATCTTCAGAAGAATCTGGGGTACTAACCAGGGCGGCCTTAGTAGAAACTAAATTTGCTGCATTTAGAGAAGTATTTATAGAATCTCCGGCATATATGTCCATATGCACATCTATCTTTCCCTGAATGGAAGCTAGCTTTTCCAACTTCTCTCATACATCATCTTGTGAGACAGGTACATTCTTTCTTGTATTTGGCTGACAGAGGCGTTTTGGTACAGGACTCTGTTAGAGGTGTGATTATTGTGCCTTGATAGATAACTTTGGTGAGATGAAAACTACTTTTCAGTCATCCATCCAGTATCCTGCATTCTCTGTCAGGTGGTGAAGTAACCAGAGCAGCTGTCTTTTGAGATGTTATTTTGGGGAGAGATCAGTAGGTGCAAAGTCAGTCTCCAGAATATTTAAAAAAAGAATGTGGATGTCTGATGAGGTCCTGTATAATCTGTCCGTCTGTCTTTTCAGAGAAGGCAGAATGTATTTTAGGATGCTGATAATCTACATTAGCAAAGTCTTGAAAAGTATTCTGAAGCGGTACAACTGTCCATGTTGTCTCATTTAGTGTTATCATTTCATAATATTTCCTGTTTTGAGAAGATGACTGTACAAAGGAACCGTCTATGTCTTGGCAAAAGTACACCATAGTATTTTTAGTTTCCCCAAAGGTCATATTGTCAGGTGGTAAGTCATAAAACTTGGACAATATACTATCATGGTCTGACTGTGAGGCAAACTGGAAAAGGAAATATTTTTGTTCAGATAAAAGAGAAAGACATTTCTTGTTGTGTTTCTCTTTTCATTGTGTAGCAACAGTAATACAGCTGGATGTGTGTCATCAGCATAGACTCTTTAACATTCCTATATAAGGCTACTCTTTGTCTCAGATATGACATATAAAGTTTCATACTTTTGTACTGCAAAAACAATCATAGGTTCTCTGTAAAAGTAGAGTTGGATGTCAAGATTATCAATGATAAGACATTCTGGATCCTGTTGAGATATAGAGGGTTTCTTGATATGAATAACTATAGTCTGAAATTTAATACCAGGAACCTGTCTTGAGAGAATTGTTCAGTTTTGCAACAGGTTAAACTAATGGGAAAAATAAATCCAAAATGACCTCTCCAGTATGTAATATGAAAAATCAGCTAACAAGCCAAAGGAATGTGGACATTCACTGGCTCATGTAAACGTTTTTAATAAAATAAACTTACATAAGCACATTTGATCTTCACAGAGCCCTGCTTTAGACTGCTTGAGCTAACACAGGTGACATGCTCTTATACATTGCTTAGATTTGCATTTCTTAGGGTTTTTTGGCTAGTCCCTCATTGCATTCATTTGTCTCCTGTCTTCCATTTTGGTGCTATTTGAATTGTATTTTTTCTTATTTATTTACTATGTATTATTTTTCTTATTATTTACTTATTATTTGTTCTTTTTTTTAATTGCAATAAATACCTTATTGGCATTTTGCACGTTCTGGAAAGATTTTATGGGCTCATGCCATTTTCTTCCTGTTATTAGCCTTCCCAGTTTTGTAGCCTAGTCAGTTTTTTTTTTTTTACAATCCTCATTGGAGAACCAAGTTTGATTAGACCCCAAACAAAAAAGACATACCCCGGGATTCATGAAGCTTGTGCCAGGTGCAGACGTAGCATAGGTGGTATAATGCCAAATATGGCTGTCGCGTGATTCAGGTATGATCCAATCCCATGTGCACTACCGGCGTATGCCAGAACTGCGCAGCCCTCGGCTTAGGTATGCTAATTACCCCATGTGCAGTGCCGCACCATTCAAATGAAGGTATATAGCGATTCATGAAGTGGTGCAGGCATAGCGTAATCCCACGGAAATGTAAACCAAAAAATACGGTTTATATTTTCCCAAACAGAACATTGGAGCTATGGAAGTGGCCCAGACTCATGCATTACAAAGTTAACATATGCCAATGGCTAAATACACAGCCAATGGCATAAGAAAAGATGCACAACACCTAAAAAACAACATTTAATGTCATGTCCACAGTAACGCAAAGTACAACTGCAGGGCATGTGTGCGCAAACTGGAACACAAAGAAAATATATACAAATGTCATAAAATCACAATGTAATACAAATCAGGATTTCACCATAATATGCAATGGTATGCATGGTACACCACAACCAAGCTGCAAGGGTTGCTAAGGGTCTGTGACAGTGTTCAGCACAGTAACTATGAATTAGCAGTCAATGCCATGCAAATGAGGCAGGTAATACTGAATCGCAAACGTCCCACCGGATTAAGGATGTACCATAAGGAGCAGTGCTATAACACCGAGAAGTGGCTCAGAGGTATACATGACATCAGCAGAGGGGTGTGCCACTGTAGCTGTAAGCACACTGGAGCAATGCAAATCTGGCCTGGCCGTTGCTAAGCAAAGCTGCAGGACAGGGGTGGGGAGGTAGGTATAGAATCCTTTAGCTGAGAGCACATATGGTGCCCGAAAGCGCATGTGTACGGGGATGAAAACGTGCCCGAAAATCGGTAAGCGGATGTATGCGCTGCGAACAATAGCACAAACAGGAAGGTCAGGGGAAGAAAAGAAGGAAATGCTGCAGTAGGGTAACTGGAGTACAACTGAGCAATTAACACCTATTAACTCACAGCGGGCAATCAACAGCAGCTGACATGTCTGCTCACAGAAACCTGCAAAACAGGATAGGGGAGGCATTGGATTGCAAAGAAAGGAGGGGAGGCATTGGATTGCAAAGAAAGGAGAACTGTCATAGCAGAGCAAAGCAAACCGACAGTAGACTGGCAATAGAACACATTACGCAAGATAAGCCTGGCCTAGGAAAGTACAAATGAAAGCAGGCTGCTGGATGCATGCCAGAAAAAGGTAGGTGAAACGTGAAAAAATGTAAAGGGAAGGGCAAGAGGTAATCCATGGCAGCCAAATGTAATTCAACACCAAAGGCACCACAATAGTAGTTCCTGTAGTAAAACACATAAGATACCCTGTAGCTACGATCGTACATACACACTCTATGACATCATCGGTGTTCACAGCACAATAGTATAAAGTGAAAGCACCTTACACCCACCTGTGTATTCCCAAATACTGCAACATAGGTGTAAACACACGGGGAACTTTTAAAATGTACATGTTGGGAGGCTGCCATAGCTGTGATTCATCACCATGTGTTAGAGACTGACAGTTTTGTGGAGGATGATGCCGACAACCACCGCAGGCCCCAGAGGAGGAGAAGGGTGTTCAGACCAAGGGTAACCTACCAGGGGCTACATGATCTGGAGATAGTAGAGCATTACAGGGTGGACAGGGACATCTTACAGCAAATAGTTGAGCTGTGGCGGCCACGCCTGAGAACCAGAAACAACAGAGGGGAACCCATCCCAGTGGACACGAAGGTATGTGTAAGCTTGCGAATACTTAGCCACAGGTACCTTTCAAAGGCCAACTGGAGATATAATGGGGATCTCACAGGCATCAGCATCCAGGGTACTACACCAGTTCCTGGATGCCATGTTACCACATGCCAATGAGCATATATACTTCCCCTGAACTCAGGAGGAGTTGGCCAGCAATATGCTTCACTTCCACCATGTGGCACACTACCCGGAGGTACTGGGTGTGATACACTGTACTCACATACATATCAAGTCACCACCAGGTGAGCATGGTAGGCGCTACATAAATCACAAGGGATTCCACTCCATCAACTGCCAGGTCATGTGCAATGCCCAGGGCATTATCATGGATGTGTGTGCTGGCAGCCCTGGAAGCTACCATGACTCCCATATCTGGCATGCCTCACAGCTGTATCAGGTATTTGTCAGGGGGGACATCCCACATGGCCACCTTGTGGGGGATGCTGACTATGCACTGGAGCCATGGATGATGACTCCCATCAGAAATGCACACACACCCATGCAAGAACGCCATAATGAGGCACACGCACAAACCAGAATCATCATAGAGCATGTGTTCGGGATGCTGAAATCATGGTTCCATTGCTTGGACACATCTGGTGGAGTCTTGCAGTACTCTCCAGGCACATGTGCCCACATCTTCATAGTATGTGCCATGCTACATAATATGGTCCTGCGGAAACAGCTGCATCAGGGACAAAATGGTGCAGGCCCTCATAGCCCATCGCAATTGCCAAGGCCATCAAAGGCACAGAGGGATTCAGACCATGAACACCCTGTGCCAGCCCCAGTAGGCAGACAGAGGCATGCCCAATATGCCTACGCCTTGGCAAAGAGGGAACGTATAGCACATACTCTGACAGTGTAGGCCCCTATGGACTGACACACCTCTCCACCTGCACACACAGTAAAATGGATGGCACACACACACGACCACCTGTAAATTGTAATGTATAGGTGGCCCACTGTGTGATTCCTACATAGGCAGCCCTCAAACATTGTACACACAACAGCTATTGGAACAAGGAATGTCAACACCTGAACAGTACATGTGCCTATCAGCATATGTTGTTGCTGTGTGTATAGGTTCCTAGGTACATCGGTGGGTACACGCCCGATTGTCAGAGGCCATACACCAAACGAGGCAAACAGTGTCTGCTGTCAACACAACATCGAGTAACCAACTATCGCTCAGTGGAGCATAGGCAATCGCGGGATTACATCTGTGTAAGCACTGTTCTGCACACACTCTGCACGGATTCCCTGCTGCATTAATGAGGGTCTCCACATAATCTAATCATGGATGTTGTGTCAAGGCATGGGGTGTACCCATGACAGGTATTAGTCACCCCAGCATGCTCCACCTATGGTCGTTTGAAGGTGTAGCACATTATCGTGTGTGGCTCACTGTGATATACATACCCAATGCTGGAGCACATCCAGTAAACATCACATGGACATACTATTAATTGGACTCATCCATATGTAAACTAACTGAGTTACCCATGTGAGTGCAGTATGGAGTAACAGCCGTAGTATATTCCACATACAAAATGCCAAGTGGAAAATGCAGTGACCGCCGTGCATGTTCCCAGTCCCACGTCTTGCAAGGGATGTAACGTAATCCTGAAGGCATGAATAATGCATGTCAGATGCAGGTCATCAGATCATGTTTAGCACACGTTAGCGGAAATATACATTGCCCAGTGCTGGTAAGCGTTGTTTAAATATGACTATACGGATATGCGCGAAACAGGGCTAAGCTTCTCTGAATATCACGCAGATCGCGGTCAATGATGTCCAGAACAGGTGAAACCAGCATTATTCACCCCTGTACTAATAACACCTGTTCTGAAGGGTAAAACGACCACTGCCAGGAGCAGAACATGCAATCATGTATACAATCACCTAACACTATGGTAGCCAAGATGTACCTACGGCAGGTGTGTAATGTGACAGGTTCAGACACAAATGTGCGGAGTCCAGGAAACAGTATACACCGACAACTACACAATGAAAGGTGTAGTTTGCCTGTCACTTTCCCTGTCAGATATATATCTATATATATATATATATATATATATATATATATATATATATATATATATATATATATATACATATAATACAGATAGAAAGGGTGATAAGAGAGGTATATGTTGATATATATACGGATTCACCGATATCTGCAAATATATAGATAGGTCAATGACATTCATAAAACCTTGGAGGTACAAATAAATAGGACACCGCCAACTATGGAATGTGTCACATACCGACATGCGTAACCACGAGGCTGAAAGACTGAAAGAACACAGTACTGGAACACTAGAACCGCGAGTAATATTATCAAGATATGAAGGGACATTTAGTTACTGCTGCCGGTGTTGCGGTCCATGTAGGTACGGTGTTCAACTGTGCTTGTGATTGCCGTAGTCTGTGTATGTGTGTGTTGAGGGCGCCATGTGTGTTTCCGTTTGACTGTAATGTGTGTGTGTGTGTGTCTGCATCGTGTGTCTGTTAGTGCCAACTTGGAGGTAGATCATTACGGTAGGTGTGGGTATAGCTAGCCGTAGGCATATGGTTGCCACCTGTCCCACATTAGGAGGGACAGCTCCTCCCTGGGCAGTTGTGTCCTGACATAAAACATTACAAAGGGCAACTGTCCGAGATTGTAGGACATTATTATGTCCCATATATTATGTAATACTTGCATTAAATAGTTATGCCTGTATGTAAGAAACGTAAATGTTACATGCAATATGATAAGTAGCCAAAGTCCCACAACAATAAGTATGTATTGAGGATAAAAGTATGTGCTATCCTGTGTACTAACCATGGGTATGTGTCAGCCTGTAAACGCCGATGTGAATCCAGCAAGTGTCCCACAATGGCCATTTGAAAAGGTGGCAACCCATGCCAAAGAGGTTCAATTACCAACACGACTGCAATGACTGCAAATATGTGGGACAGAAATACACGGGACAGCTGTCATTTAGAATCATCCCTTTACATATCGCTGTAATTCCGGAGGTATGGAAGTATAAACCTCACCTGCATACTATATAGAAACCAATTAACAGTGGCCCAATGTATAATCCCGTAACAAAACTCTACTAACTGATAGCTCTTTAATTAGGGAAGGAGCCCACACACATATATGGAATATGTAGACATGCAAGCCCCACAAACCTGTATATGCTATGTACACCCACCTACATCCCCCACACTAGAAACTATAGCAATACAGACTGTAATTACAGCACAAACATCCAGTCACTCAATTACATCTGCAGAGACACATTTAAAGGCACCATGTGAAATCATAGCCATTATATAATGGAACAAACGGCGACGTTACAGGTTTTGTTTGCAATAGTCCCTAATCAGACAGTTGGGATGACAGGTACACTCACATGTAGAGCCACATACTCTAGCCATCACACACAATCCACAAGGGACATGAATCCAAACTATACGTGTCTCTACAGTTGCAATTACACACAACAAAACACAATACAGGCCGTCTCCCCGAAAGTAGGGCAAATGGGCAACGCCCAAGTGGAGAATTCAATTATACCCCACTGTTGCCACGTAATTGGTGAATGGAGTGGCTGCACAGCTGATGTGCAAGTAATAAGTCAATCAGGAACACCAATTGGCGGCAGGAAACCACATGTTACAGGTATTGATGTATATAAGGATGACTTGCCAGACATTCAAAACATATGCTCATACCATAGAACTGTTTAAACAGTGTAAGAGAGATAGTTACGAAAGTCTGGAACAATAACAAGGTATGTAGAACACTCGGTATGTAAGTGTATGTATAGCCTGTTTTGTATTAATTATGTTAGTGTATGTATAGCCTGTTTTGTATTAATTAAAAGTGCCCGCAATCCATAAAATGGGAAAAGGTATTTATGTAGTGATGTCTTGCTGAGCATAGTAACGCTTGTAGAAATTGTGTGTCCTGCAATGGACCACAAGATAAACATCACAGACACCACAAGGGATGTTACATGAGGGCTTTGAACAGAACAATTCCATACCACCCACCGTCAGTGATAGGGTATGTCCAACAAGTATGTGCCATAGCAGGGGATAGTATATGTTGATATACTGTCACAGTAGGCATGTGTATGGGCATATAATGACAATGACATGTCTAAGGTGGTCCCGCTGTGCAAGTATGCTTTGCATTATTGGATACTATGTAAAATATGTGTAATGTACAGTATTGTAGGTAGATATGTCAGATATGCTACACAGCATAACAGTCATATCATGCATACCAAAGGTATCGTCTATTGGCATATACAATATACAATACAATACAATATACAATAATACAATATACAATAACAGGATACACATGGCTTGTAGTCACGGGACACTGTAATATCATGATAGCTAATCTAAATGGAAGGGCTACTCAATTAACCATGCACAAAGGACATGTAATAGTTTCACAGGTTCATAGTGGGGTACTATGCAGTCTGGCAAGTCAATGTGTAAGCACAACTACAGTGTTCACACCAGCAGCCCCTCTCTAGGTTAGTGTCCTGTCTGTGAACAGCAGAGCCATGTGTTACCTGCACCTCTGCACAGTACAACCACTGCAGTGATCCCTGGCGTACATGTGTCTCCCATCCACCAAGTGAGGTATCACATGAACAGTGCTACTGAGTGTCCCTGCATGATGTACATAGGAATCATGTTCCAAAGCATGGTGAGTGTCCGGTTTGGGTATGTAACCCTCAAGCACATCCCACTCATCGTTGCATGTGTGCACATAATTTTGAGCATGTTGCTCACAGTGGCTTTTGCTTATGCCGCTTATGTGGAGTATATCCATTAATATTGTTGTGGACATGGGCCCTGTCTGTTCAGCAGAGGTCACCCCTGAGTATGTAGTATGCAAATGTGTACAGACATGGTGTCCGTATTCTGCCACATACTTCAACCATTGGAGCTCAATAAACGTCATGGCGTGTTAATGTTGTGGTATGTAAAGCCGTAGCTGTTGTGTAAGGTACACCCTAAATGGGGTGTTGTACCCTTGAATGTGTGTATACATCTGGAGTTCAGAGGTACAATGGGTGCCTATGTCCCAGCTACAAACCCAGTACAGATAAGTGTGGCCACGTAGAAGGATATCCATGCCACAGTGGCAATATGGTTATCACAGGAGTGGGTGCAACATACGTGTGTACTATGATCATGTACAATGTGACATGTATGTAGGGGACTACCACCTATGTGATAGTCAGTGGGTGAATGGTGTAATGCAAAGGGGATGTTCATGCACCTTGTGTCATGCAGCTTGAGGCCATGATATTGATATCAGGTATCCATCACAGTGACACCCTTATGGAGGGAGTCAGTATCAGCTGGTGGATCAATCATGGTGCTTTGTATGCAGTTGTCTGTAAAGCTGGGCAGGGAAAGTCCCTCTGTGCTAGCCTGTACCTCAGGGAAGCATATACCGAATATGAGGGGCCCTATGACTGAGGACTGTGGTATGCCAACTGTAACTGAAATACAGTAGGTACTATGGTATGCTACCCTCATTGTGTGTGTCCTGTCCGTGAGCCACTTTGCATAACATCCTGAGACATAGGGGTCGATGTGCAGGTGGATGTGTATGTTGTCAATACCAGAATGGAGAACGGTGCTGAAAGGCAATGAGAGGACAATGTAGGCTGTGTGGACCCCCTTACCATCATCAACTACCCTGGTAACTGTATGAAAGGAGTCCACCAGGTGTAGGAGACATGCTATGGCCCTAACAAGTCCAACCTGGGTGGCAGCAAAGGACCAGAGCCCATCAATGTCTCTGTGAATGACTTTCATGATGATGTGCACCATAGCCTTGCAGAACAGTCCAGTCAGGTGTGTAGGGCAACAGCCCCCTTCGTGCATTGTGGCGCCACCTGTGTGGAGTGTGATAACTGTTGCTGTGTGCCATTCAGAGGCCACAATGTCTGATACAAGGCTATTACTGAATATGGTGGCCAAGTGGGGAGGTTTGTGTAAATCACAGCCTGGGATGTTGGATGGTCACATGGGGCCAGTGTTCCAGGCCATATAGAGTGCAGGTTAGTACTGTGTAGGTGTGACTGCATTGACACCGCAATGTTCCTGCATGGATTGTGGCCCTCAGGGAGTGAGAGGGTGTAATGTTAGCAGTGAACCCATCCGCCAGCATGTTGCCAACATCACCTGGTTCTGTAATGTTCCTGAGTAACTGTTGTATGTCAGAGCAGATGTGGGTATTGCCAGTGAATACTGACATACCTCCATAATGCCTTGTGGTACACCCTGGAATGTGTCGCAGTAATGTTTACGTAGCTAGTGTCAGAGTATGTGATGAGGGATCCTGTAGCCCTACTGAGGCTGACCAGTGAGCTACCCCACACATGGGATTGTACTCCACTTTGCAACAGCCTCCACCTGTTGTTGTAAATTATGTCCATGGAACTGGACCCCCAGAGTGGCGTCCATTATCTGGTGGGTACCATCATGGCTCTGTGTGGAATAGCATGATCCATGCAGTCATGTAAGTGCTAATGAAGTGCACTGGGATATGTTTCAGCATTTGTATGTGCATTGTCCATCTGCATGGGTGTCATGACGTTAACTACTGCTGTCATAAGACGTCTGTAGTAGATGTTGTAGTACTCTTGTACTGTGTATGCCATGAAGGGTGTGGTGCCAGGATGTGGATAAAAAGGGTGATTAGCATATGTTTGGAATCCACCAATGAGGGGATAACCCCAGGTGTGGAACACCAGTCACATGTTGGTAGTGTCCATGTCAAGGATATTGGAGGTGGTGTGTATGGGTTGATCCAGCCGAGTGGAGGTTATGAATCCCGGACAGCATTGGCCTAATGTGTCGGTACATGAGTGGCTATCCCAGTTAAGTGTGGGGTAGTGTCAGTCTCACATCAGTAGTACCTGTCTGAGCCCTACTGTCCAGTGCACCAAGAAATTAGGTCTGGTAACCGTGGGGTATGTTGTTGAATCCGTAACTTGTTACAATGTGTATAGCCGTTCTGGCCACAGTTAGTTGCTCGTGGAGCACCTCTGATGCATTGTGCTAAGTAACTAGCCAGGATGTGTGTACAACATAGTGGAATATGGGAATACCTCAGCCGTGGGTATGCTGGTCCAGGTTACATGACTGAAAGGCATGGTCTGTGTATAACCTGTCATTGCAGGTGTGCTCTGCAGAGCCTAGAGGCAGGTCCCAGTCACTGCAGAGATATTGAAGTGGTCCATTATAAGGAGTGCCTTGCCTGTGTGCGTCAGAGATGAAGATGTCAAGCATTGCGTCACATGACCCCATGTTTGGCTTGCCTGTTCCCGTTCTGGTGGTGAATGTTATTGGAAACTGTGCAAGACAGGCAGTATAGAAGCAGCAAGAGCCTTACATGTTATCTGTACTCCCAGGGCTGACAGGTGCAGGTCATCTGTGCCAAAGCATCATGTTTTGTTGACCATGTCAGTCAAAGCGGACAGATACCAGATGCCTGTGGAATGACAGCAGAAGCTTAGGCAACTGTTGAAGTGACACAGTCAGTCATTGTACAGTGGTATCAGGTCTGGATGAATGCATAATGCTCCCCAGGGCTTGGCCCATACCTTCAGGGCTACAAGACCGGTGAGCTATTGCATGTCCCTGCACACATAGTCTGTGAAGTTGCATCTCAGGGTAGTCACACTAACAAGGAGAATGACAGTCAAATTGTACCTGATGAAGTGTGGCATGGGTGCATAGGTTATGTTGCAGAACCAGTTACCCAACAGCAAGATGTAAGCGACTATCGCCTTGTGTAGCCTGCTGAGTGGAACATCAGTGTGACCACCTACAGAATCACCTATGACAGGTGTGTTGAGTATGTTATAACACCCTATTGGCTGTATGTGATAGGCACACATGAGTCTGTGGGCTATAAGTTATTGTTGTGTTTGGTGATGGGGGCTGCCTTTGGTGCCTACACAGAGTATGGAGAGGTACTGTACAGGTTGTACTGGTATGTGTGGCCTGTGGTGGTGGAGATCTTGTGAGACTATGTGATGAGTGGGGTGTGTTGCAAATGTTACATATCCCCACATGATTGTCAGGTGCAGTCAGGGTTGGTGACAGCATTACCCCCAGTAGGGCTGCATATGTGCATCTCCCACAGGCTGCAGTGTTGTATGTTGGGAGGTGAGCATTGACTGTGTACATGAGACAATTGCTCTATTGCCACATGTACAACATATTCATCATATAGACAGGTAACAGCATTGGTATGTGACATTTGGACATGCCTGTATATACAACCATGTCTCACAAGATATGTGAGTTACGTGTGTACAACAGCTGTTGTACTGTAAACAAGTTGGAAATGAAAGGACAGACAGTGTACTTGTGAGAAATGGTGTGGGATGGGTGCTATATTAATCAGTAGCTCATGAAGTGCTCACAAGTTCTGAGCAAGTGCTGAGCATGAACATACAATACAGATAGGGTGTTGGATAATATCAACCCACAAGTGGTGACGACAGTCATAACTGGTGGCACCGCACTATAACCCTGCTGAGTATGGTCTGCAAGTCCATGAACCATTATCAGTGTAGATGTTAGCAGTACAGATGTACATGACAGTACGGATCTTTGACTACATATACCTTCGTATGTCACAGGAGTGTTTTACCAGTGGACTGTTGACAGAATCAACACTACAAAAGGTGCCAGAGTGACATGTGCATATCACACTAGTGCCAGCTACAGTAAAACAGGGTTAATGTGTTGTACTCCACCCTTATTGTAGCCCATAACACACAGACAAATGTGAGGCATCTGTGTATGTAAGGATGTGAATGGCCATGACCTATGAGCAAATGCTATGGAACAACTTGTTACCACTCCCACAGGAGGGGAAAACATACTGGACCTGATCATCACCAACATGGGGACTCTATGCTCCAGACCAGAAGTGTATCACTCACTGGTAATATCAGACCATAAACTAATCTCACTGGATATTCACATCCCGACCCCACCCCTGCCCAGAAAACCACAGTGAAAAACTTCTCTAAAGCAAATTTCACACTCCTCAAAACTGAGGTGGAATCCTTCAAAGCCCCCGGGCCTGTGGAAAATACGGCCCAAACCACAGAATCCTTTATTAATGCATTCTATGAACACCTTCAGGAATGCATGGATCATGCGATCCCAAATAAAACCAAGACCCAATCCTCCAAAGGCAGACGTCCTGTCTGGTGGACCCCAGCCATAAACAAATTATACAATAGAAGGAGGAAGCTACTAAATGATAGAGCAAAATCCCAAAAAGGGAAGGCATCACTGATCAGTATTAGCAAAAAACTACGGGCACTCATAAAATTGTCTAAGGCCAGCTTCGAGAGAAAAATTGCACAGGACACTAAGGATAATCACAAGGCTTTCTTTAGTTATGTTAGGAACCTGAGTGGTAATTCCCAGATATGCTCAGATTTAGTCCAAAATGACAAAAAATACACTGAACCCACAGACATTGCCAACATCCTAGCTGACAGGTTCAGCAAACTCCCACCAAAGGGCAAATATCTATCCCAGCAGAGTGCTGCCGCCTGACATGTCAGATGCTCAGTTAAGAGCCGCCTCCAAAGCAAAAAACACAGCATCACTGGGACCAGACGGTGTCCTGGGCTGCGTCCTATATGAACTCCAAGAAGAGCTAAACCCAAACATAAAACTACTGTTCAATCTTAGCCTTACTACAGGATATGTGCCCAAAAAGTGGCGTACAGCAACAGTGGTCCCTCTCCATAAAGGTGGTGCCTCAACAGATCCTGGAAACTATCGCCCCATAAGCCTGACTAGCTTGGTCTGCAAAGCTATGGAAAGGATCATCATGGACCTCATAAATAAAGATATTGGGGACCTACAGACACTGGATCCTACCCAGATCCTGCCTCTTAAACCTGGTTGATTTCTTTGAAACAGTCACCAAGGCGATTGACGAGGGGAAGGTAGTCCACACAGCCTACCTGGACCTCGCAAAAGCCTTCGATACAATACCCCACTCGGGCATTATAGATAAGCCATGTCAGACTCCAAACCAGTTACAAGTGGTGTCCCACAAGGCTCAGTCCTGGGACCTCTCTTGTTCGGTATATATTTCTCGGAGGTACAGGCCAACACGGAAGGACTGTGGCTGACCAAGTTCGCAGATGACTGCAAACTCGGCGCCATAATCGACTCTCCAGCTGACACAAGCATACTCCAAAAGGGCCTCACAGAAACAGACAACTGGTGCCAGAGCCATGGTCTCAAGCTAAATGCCAAAAAGTGTATAGTCATCCCCTTTGGCAAAACAAAGTGCCCACAAATTGCCACATAGGTGGTAATCCATTAAGTACAGAAGAAGTAATTAGGGACCTGGGGACCCAAGTTGATAGCAATCTCTCATTTGACAACCACGTGGCCAAAGTGGCTAGAAAAACATTTTATATAGCCCACCTAATCATGAAGGATTCACATCTAGATCAGGGAGGTCATCCTGCCTCTTTACTCATCCCTCATCAGGCCCATAATTGAGTACAATGCCCCTTTTGGGATGTACCTTACCAGACACCTGCAGCAACTGGAAAGACCCCAAAAGTACCTCAGCAAGAGGATCAAAGGGCTCAAACAGATGCCAAATGCTGCCGGTTAAAGAAACTCCAGCTCTACTCAGTGGCATACCGCCAGTTCAGAAGCGATCTGTGCCTGGCGTATAAAGCCATGTCCAACCCGGAATTAATGGACATGCTGCACCTCAGAAAATCCAAATCCCATTGAAGCCACGTGCTCGAGACTTGAACCTCAGCACTGAAATAAATAGGACATGCTGGAGGGACAGATTCATAACCCAGAGGCTCCCTTCACTCTGGAATAAAATCCCAGTCCAGGTTAGGCAGAGTCCCTCATTGACTCTCTTCAAGAGGAATCTTGATGAGTGGATGGGAGATCGTAGGTTTGCCCCGGGTATCACTTCTGTGTCACTGCTAGACAGCGGCACAGTATACTAACCTCGAAAAAGGGCATAGCAAAATAAATTTAAAATGGGTGGTGAAAGCCAAACACATTCTGACTAGGCTTAGAAATGCCCTAGGGCAGATAGCCTTGTATGAACCTATGAACCTATGAACCTATGAACTGTCTCAGTGTTGTGAACAACATACAGAATGGGCTTTGTGGGTGAGGTGTGTGACATATGTGCACATTCTGATGGATGATATCAGCATTGTCACCGCTAGGTGAATATCCCTGTACCCATTAACTACCTAGGCTGCGGTCAACATTATGGACACTGTGTAAGGGATGGTGCTGTGCAGTTCACCTCCCTGAGTTGGTGACATCTCCAGGCCACTTAGGTAGTCATACGAGGTACCCATGTCATGACAGGGTGCCATCCATGAGCATGGAGATCATTGGACAGGCATACACAGCACTTGGGTGACCAATATTGGATCACATATCACCTTTAAGGGGTATTGGCCATGAGTGGATGGGTGATACCAGCCTTCACAATCCTCACCTCCACTATGCAGCATGCTGTCTACCTTGCATAAAGACATGTGCTATACTATGATGTTGGACATGCTACATGTCCATATCCTGATCTGAAAGACATACGTCATGGACATCCACCGTCCTACTACTAGGATCGCCACATGCTGGACAGATTCCTGTGCCATACATGGACATACTCACGCCATACCATGCAACCTTGTCCATCAAAGCTGCACATGTCATCTCTGTCATACATGGTGTGATGGCCGCATGGTAGATGTAGTGTCAACTGTCTGGATCAGTAATGTGGCACTGATGCACCTCGTGGTGGCAACATGGCTGTTGGATGCAGCTAGGAAACCTTGCCCGCGCATGCTATAGTTGATAACCATCCCTGCGAATGACATCCGACTAGCCATTGTCCCATGTTTATCACATGTGCAACACAGGCGATCCGTGGCAGGATACTGAACAGCTGTACAGTGCCGTGTAGATGTATATGGAAAAACACATGCATGTAAAGGTTTCCATGCGTATGTGTGCATTGTCACTGCTCAATTCCATTAAGGCAGTGTATGTGTTGATATGTGACATATACACAGCATCAATGTCAACAGCATTACCGTGGACACATCCAGGCATGTGCTGATAGGTAAGAACACCAGTGCAGGCAAACAGACATGCCCACATCAAGACAGCATTCACATGGAGTATGAACAAGGTAATGAGGTGACACACATGGTGATGATATCCAATGCATAACGGGTGTTACATGTGTGTGACACAAACATGTCAGTCATGTCAGTGTCATGATGATTTGCAAAGACAACTGTGCAGATGTACTAGATTTACTAGAAATGTATGTGCAGCAGTATCTCTGTACATCTCTGATACTGTGACCTGTCATCATCATTATGTCTTACAGATAATGCCTCGTACATGCCTGCCACCATACAGCCGCCAGGAGGATGATGTCCTCATCCCGTACCTGCATGAGAACTATGAGGTGTTGTTCAGCCATGTGCCACAGCATACCCAGCAGCGTGACGACCTGTGGCAGAATCTTTGTAGGAGGGTGAATGATGTGGGTGGCCATAACTGCACCTACCAGCAGGTGCGCAGACACTGCACAGACCTGATACGACATGCGAAACAGTGTGCCACTGCAATCGCCAGGGAACAAGGTGGAACAGGTGGTGGGCCACCAAACCAGCCCCCACTCACACACACTGAGGAGCTACTGGCCAGTCTGGGGACACCTTTAGAAAAGCATCCACAAACACTAGCTGCCATTGTGGAGGTGGGTGTCTCCCAACCAAAGAGCCTGGAGTTGCCTGGTAAGTCAGTACTGCACATATGGCTATTATATCCCATTTAGTTGCATGTGTCACTGTACATTATGTAATGTAACATCATATGCAAGCTATTTTGACACACAAGCTGCATACTACAGTATGCTACCCTGTGTAAACACACATGTGCATACTATATGCTATTGTACAGGTAAATGTGTTGCACAGTGCACCCTGTGGCTGTCATACAGTCATGGATAATGTTCAAACTGCTGTGTCACCCCTATACAGGTACCTCTGGCGTGCCGCACAGACATCAGTCCATTGCAGGTGAGACTGTCATCAGTATCAGGCATGTTAAAGCATAGATCTATTCGCCATGTGGCCAGTTAACACTTGTGCACTTGATGTTTGTTCCAGTCATGATATACAGGTCGCATCACCCAGCATTCACACTGGCCACCCATGTGCAATATATACAAACAAAATGACAGACCGACATGAAACCACAGTATTTGTCATTGCTACATGTGTGGACAGCTGTGCATACAACGGTGGAGGTGTTGTACAATGTAGGCATATGCACTATACACTGGAACAACACGTGTGGTATGCAAACATTACCACACAGTGAGCTGTGATATAGCAGCCCACAGGAGTCACCATTGTGTTATATGCCCCTGCAATGGGTGCACACATTGTGATGTGCCATCTGACATATCCCAGACACGTATGTTTTGGCTGCAATATTGTCACACTATCCCATAACCCATATCCCCCATACCAAACATACAACCCATTGTCTGCATAGCCTTGTGGATGGTGACATATCTGACATCTATGGGTGTATGTCATATGGGACAACACAGACATGTGAGATAGACGGCCATCACACACATTTGGCCAACACATGTGCACACATGGCCATGGGGGATGGCCAGAGACTTGTAGCCACACAGTAGATGTGATGTGTATACACCCTGTTGCACATTGTCCACACACGGTCCAATTATAGCCTTAGTTGACT